>NC_056737.1:235759510-236059510 GCF_019279795.1 Protopterus annectens
AACCTTGCCCTTCCTCCACTGTAGTGCGATCTCGGTGTTAGTATATTTAGTTGGTGTGTGTGTGGGTGGGGAACCTCCCATATCAGGGGGGCAGCCCCCCACTTGGCGGGTTTATTTGTTTTGCTGTTTGTTGTTTTGTCCTGGTGTTTGAGTGGTTCCTTTCCTGAGGTTCATTTTCATTGTTACGGGAGTTTGAGATAATGAAAATTTGATGAAGTCAGGCTTGATGAAGTGGGATTCATTAATGTGAGTATACAGTGTTTTGAAGTAGACCTATATATATATATATATATATATATATATATATATATATATATATATCTATCTATCTCAACATAGATATAAATATATATATATATATATATATATATATATATATATATATATATATATATATATATATATATATTTTTTTTTTTTAAGGGTCCCAGTGTTTTGCTGAATGCTGTTTCTTCAACAAACACAGAGCGTGTGGTTTAATATCTATGGGACAGATAGCTGAGTGGTGGAAATGTCGAGTCAAGCAAGAAGGCTTGGAGGGATCAGAGTTTTTGTGCATGTGTATGTGAGTTAGGTTTAAGGTCAGGGATGAATGAAGGATAGGTGTTGTATGTTTGTATGCAAGTTTGTGTATTTTAGGGTTAGGGTCAGGGTTAGGTTAGGGGATACATATAGCATTACTTGTATGTGTTTGTGACTGTTTGTGTATCTGAGTGCGTCTTTTGTAGTGGGAGTGTTACGGGAAAGTTTTTATAGGTTCATAGGTTCATACTAGGCTATCTGCCCTAGGGCATTTATAAGCCTAGCTAGAGTGTGTTTGGCTTTCGCCACCCATTTTAAATTAATTTTGCTATGCCCTTTTTCGAGGTTAGTATACTGTGCCTCTGTCTAACAGTGACACAGAAGTGATACCCGGGGTAAACCTATGATCTCCCATCCACTCATCAAGATTCCTCTTGAAGAGAGTCAATAAGGGACTCTGCCTAACCTGGACTGGGATTTTATTCCAGAGTGAAGGGAGCCTCTGGGTTATGAATCTGTCCCTCCAGCATGTCCTATTTATTTCAGTGCTGGGGTTCAAGTCTCTCGAGCGCGTGGCTCGATGGGATTTGGATTTTCTGAGGTGCAGCATGTCCATTAATTCCGGGTTGGACATTGCTTTATACGTCAGGCACAGATCGCCTCTGAGCAGGTGGTATGCCACTGAGTAGAGCTGGAGTTTCTTTAACCAGGCAGCATATGGCATCTGTTCGAGCCCTTTGATCCTCTTGGTGAGGTACTTTTGGGGTCTTTCCAGTTGCTGCAGGTGTCTGGTAAGGTACATCCCAAAAGGGGCATTGTACTCAATTATGGGCCTGATGAGGGATGAGTAAAGAGGCACAATGACCTCCCCTGATCTAGATGTGAATCCCTTCATGATTAGGTGGGCTATATAAAATGTTTTTCTAACCACTTTGGCCACGTGGTTGTCAAATGAGAGATTGCTGTCAACTTGGGTCCCCAGGTCCCTAATTACTTCTTCTGTACTTAATGGATTGCCACCTATGTGGTAATTTGTGGGCACTTTGTTTTTGCCAAAGGGGATGACTATACACTTTTTGGCGTTTAGCTTGAGGCCATGGCTCTGGCACCAGTTGTCTGTTTCTATGAGGCCCTTTTGGAGGATGCTTGTGTTGGCTGGAGAGTCGATTATGGCGCCCAGTTTGCAGTCATCTGCGAACTTGGTCAGCCACAGTCCTTCCGTGTTGGCCTGTACCTCTGAGAAATATATACCGAACAAGAGAGGTCCCAGGACTGAGCCCTGTGGGACGCCACTTGTAACTGGTTTGGAGTCTGACATGGCTCCAGCAATTCTAACCATGTGGGTTCTGTCCTTGAGCCAGTCTGCAACCCATCTAGTGACATAGGGGTTTATATTTAAGCTGGTGAGGTTATCTATAATGCCCGAGTGGGTATTGTATCGAAGGCTTTTGTGAGGTCCAGGTAGGCTGTGTGGACCACCTTCCCCTCGTCAATGGCCTTGGTGACGGTTTCAAAGAAATCAACCAGGTTTAAGAGGCAGGATCTGCCTTTAACAAAGCCAAACTGGGTAGGATCCAGTGTCTGTAGGTCCCCAATATCTTTATTTATGAGGTCCATGATGATCCTTTCCATAGCTTTGCAGACCAAGCTAGTCAGGCTTATGGGGCGATAGTTTCCAGGATCCATTGAGGCACCACCTTTGTGGAGAGGGACCACTGTTGCTGTACGCCACTCTTTGGGTACATATCCTGTAGTAAGGCTGAGATTGAACAGTAGTTTTATGTTTGGGTTTAGCTCTTCTTGGAGTTCATGTAGGATGCAGCCCGGGACACCGCCTGGTCCCATTGATGCTGTGTTTTTGCTTTGGAGAGGGCGGCTCTTACCTGAGCATCTGAGATGTCAGGGGGGCAGCACTCTGCTGGGATAGATATTTGCCCTTTTGGTGGGGAGGGGGGGGGAGTTTGCGCTGAACCTGTCAGCTAGGATGTTTGCAATGTCTATGGGTTCGGTGTATTTTTTGTCATTTTGGACTAATTCTGAGCATATCTGGGAATTCCCACCCAGGTTCCTAACATAACTAAAGAAAGCCTTGTGATTATCCTTAGTGTCCTGTGCAATTTTTCTCTCGAAGCTGGCCTTAGACGATTTAATGAGTGCCCGTAGTTTTTTGCTAATACTGATCAGAGATGCCTTCCCTTTATGGGATTTTGCTCTATCGTGTAGTAGCTTCCTCCTTCTATTGTATAGTTTGTTTATGGCTGGGGTCCACCAGACAGGACATCTGCCTTTGGAGGATTGGGTCTTGGTTTTATTTGGGATTACATGATCCATGCATTCCTGAAGGTGTTCATAGAATGCGTTTATAAAGGATTCTGCGGTCTGGGCCGTATTTTCCACAGGCCCGGGGGCTTTGAAGGATTCCACCTCGGTTTTGAGGAGTGTGAAATTTGCTTTAGAGAAGTTTTTCACTCTGGTTTTCTGGGCAGGGGTTGGGGTTGGGATGTGAATATCTAGTGAGATTAGTTTATGGTCTGATCTTACCAGTGAGGGATACACTTCTGGTCTGGAGCATAGAGTCCCCATGTTGGTGATGATCAGGTCCAGTATGTTTTCCCCTCTTGTGGGAGTGGTAACAAGTTGTTCCATAGCATTTGAGTTTATAAATTCTAGGAACCTTTGGGCTAGGGTGTTGGAGCTAGAGTAATGTTCCCAGTCTATGTTTGGGTAGTTGAAGTCACCCAGTATAATGGTGTTTGGAGAGACCTTCATATTTTCCAGTGTTCTCAGGAAGGCCGAGTGGGGTTCCTGGGTTTGGGAGGGTGGTCTGTAGCAGGCTATAAACTGGAAGGCAGTTTTACCCACTGTTAGTTGCACATGGATAGTCTTTGATGCTTCGTGCTGTGCCACCAACCTGGAGGTGTGGGTATCTTTGACGAATATTGATACTCCTCCTTTTGTGGTTCAGTCCAAGTTTTTGGGCCGAAAAGCATGGTATGAGGTATAACCTGGTAGTGCTGGGGTGCTCTCGGGAGCCTTGAATCAGGTTTCTGTTACCGCACAGATATCGATGTTCTCCATGCTAAGGAGAGTTTCGAGTGCATGCATCTTGAGGTTTAGACTTCTGGCGTTGAGTAGCATTACTCTTAGTTTCTTATCCCTTGTGATACCTATGGAGGTGGGTTTGTCTTTTGAGCCTTGCCTGAAAAAGGCACTATGGGGCTAGCAAGAGCCTTTGCCAATATCCGAAAGCCCAGGGGTGACAGGTGCAAGCCATCCCTAGCGAAGCATCGTGGCTTGTCGAGCATATCATCCCAAGCTGACAGGCATTGGATCCCCTTTGAATGACACCAGTACTTAAGCCAATTGTTGAAATTGATCATCTTGTCTTCATATTGTGGCATCATTCTTGGTGAGGGTAAGATGCTACTCAAGGTCAGGGTCATACCGGCCTGGGCTACATGCTCAGAGAGCTCCTCTATGTCTCTTTTCATGTAGTCCAGGGAGGTGCGTCTCAGGTCATTCACACCAGCATGGACAATGACTGAGTCATATTTGTACTTGCCTTGGAGTGACCTGAGTGCTTGTGTTATGTGGCGGATCCTAGCACCCGACAGGCAGCTCACCGTGACCTTCTCCTTGTTCAGCCTGGTGAGCGGGACGTCAGTGTGCCTGACGATAGAGTTACCTATTACAAGTGTATCAGGTGTGTTGTTTAGCCTTAAGGGCTGTGACTGTTCGGCACACTGGCTTTGTGAGCTATGTGTTGCATGTGTTTTGTTTTGGGGTAGTGGTTGCTTGGCTTGGGTGTCTGCTTTGAAGGTCTCTGCTGCTTAGGCAGATTTTTATTTAGAGCCTCCGAGTATGTTTTTGTGTGTTTATGTGTTTGGTTTACTGTCGTGGTAGGTCTATGTGAGACTGGAATTGTAGTGAGTGTGGTTTCCTTCTCCTCCTGACTGGTTACACCAGTACTGAGTTGAGAGAGCTTAGCCTCCAGTTTGGCTATATGGTTGCATCTCTCCTATGTGTTGGAATTTTTTGGGAGGCGGAGAGGGTTGTCTGTGTACATGAGGCAGTTGTAACATTGCCTCAAGATTCCCAGATTCACCAGCTGGACCGGAGAGGAGATTGACAACTGACCTTTAGACATGCTAGAATAGTATTGGGAATTCCTTTATAATTGAAAAAAAGGGCCAGTGGGGAACAAGGTACTCAAGGGGAGTTTGTGAGGGTGTAGTGCTTTTAATTTTATTAGTGCTGACTTATATAATTGCTTTAGTGAGCAAGTGCCAGGTAACTTAAATGCAATGTGTTACAGGTAACTTAAATGCAAAAACAACAAACAGTAACTTTCTTTCAAGTGAAACAAGGAAATGAGTACAGTAAGCAATGCAGATATCACTAGGGATCCACAGAAGCGCTGAAAAGCCACGTTTTTAGGTGGAATTAGCTTTTCAGGGAAATAACAAGCAAACAAACAACAAGCATACAAACAAAGCTAGATTCAGCAGGCCTGGATCTAGTCTATGCTACAGCAAACAAGGTGTACCAATTACAGTAAGAAGCAGTTCAGATATGCAGGCACTATAAGCCTTTAACCAGAAATTCAAGCCTTTAACCAGAAATTCCTAGCTCAGAAGGGCAGAGTCCAGCCTCTCCTCCCACAAGAGTGCAGACCACGAACCCTCTTAATGTAAAATAACTGGCCTGAAGCCCAAGTGCTTATACCAGAATTAATACACTTTTAGAATAACAGACACTGAGCCCTCAATCAGCAGTTCCCAACTTAGAAGGATGCAAGCTACCTGTTCTGCCACTACAGTGCAAACCACAAACCTTCCTAATGTAAAACAACTGGTCTGAAGCCCAAGTGCTTAAACTAAAAGGCTTAGAATGAGTTACACCAAGCAGTAATAAATACAATTGAGTACTTTTAAGATGACGCAAAAACAAAATAAAGTAGGAAGAAACACAAATACAGTAAAAGCAGATACATTTTTTTTTTCACTAGGCCAAAATACAAGCCTGAATATAGAAATGCTACAAATATCCCCACTACTTGGAACAACTGCAGGAATGTATCTCCTAGCTGAAAAGCAGCAGTGAGCCGTTAAATGAAAGTTTTAAACAGCTAAAGGAGCCTCTAGAAAAAAAAGTTTAACTGCAACAAGTTATCAGAAATAAACAACCCAACAGATGCTTAACAAAAGTGGACAGTTTCCAGTTACTATCTCACACACAGTGAAACTAGCTAGAAAAATACACAGTACACAAAGTGCTATAAATAACATAGAAATAAAGAACAAAATAAACAAAAATCAGGATACTTAATGTTATATATTATAGCTCCGAGTTTGCTGAGTGTCCTTCCTTCGATTAACTGAGTGGTGTAGGGTTAGGTTTGAGGGAAGGGGCAACGTTAGGGGTAGGTTTACTAGGTGGTGCCAGGGGGGGAGTAGTATCTTTCACCTTACCTTCATAAAATCCTTCCCATAATACTGCCTGTATTCAGCCAAATTTGAGGCTAGTATTAAGAGAGGTTTTAGTGTTAATATCGGGAAAGGAAATAGTTTTCCTTTCTCAATATTATTTAATTTGATATTTTTTGTTTTCGACTTATTTTGCCGGTCTTTTCAATTCGACATTAAATTGGTTTGAACGTACACAACAGAATCATATTTAAAAATCTAACAAATATGTGATTCTTGGGTATCCCACAGAACTGAAACTATTTCTCCTTACAAAACTATAAAATCATTAAGTAGCTAGCGAATAATAACTATACACAGTAATAGCAGACCTTTCATGTTGTTACTTCCCAATTGTAGGATTTTCTTTCAATTTTCAGCAGCTCAAGATGAATAAACAATTTTATACATGGAAATAATAACACAGGAATCCAGTTTAGGTGTTACAAAAAACTCACACCCCACTCCATCTTTTGATAACACACTGATGACACCTTGGTACTGTGTTAATAGTTGCAAATGTGTGTCATTCCATTTAATTGAACACTCAGTAACAAACTGGAGGGATCAGAATTCCATTCTTAAAGTATTTCATAATTCAGTTTTCCATGTCCCTGTGGTGGTCTATAGATAACATGGTGACTGAATATCCTAACACTCAGATAAGTAAATATATCAGAAAATCTAAGTTTGTGGACAAAGAAATCTTACTGGGTAGACAGAAACATTCCACTTTATACTGCCGCTTGTGAAACTGGGTAAATAGTTGGTTAATTCAATGTATTATTTCTACTTCCTGTGGTATACTCTGTACCTTAATAGTAGACTTTTAAAAATGCAACGTTCTGTAAATCAGCTTGACAGAGTGACTAAACTACTTTCAAGTTATCCCTTTTACTTTATCCAGATTTCAAATTGAAATTGTTTGCTTGGAAACTCTTGTCTTACTCAGTATGTATTTTAAAGATGTGCCTTTACATGCTTACTGTTAAAACAATAACCTAACCAACAGTTCTGCCTCCTGTTGCTAATCTCACTCACAAATCACTAAGTCAAAGTAAACAGTGTAAAATGTGCAGCCAACCTTCTATTAAATGCAGTGCTTGTCTGAATTAGAAATTCAGGTAACTTTACCTTCAAAATTACAAAGGAGCAACATGCTGGGCAGTCCCACTTACTGTAAAAACTGTAGTAAAACAAGAAGTAAATAATCAACATTTTACGTGGTCATACTCAGAACATTCAGTTAAACCAACTAAGCTGTCACATGTGCCTTAGCTTTACGGAGGCAAACTCCAGCCTGCTTAGTAGTCACTGAGGTCAGGTTTCCTTTGTCCTCCCCAGTCATTTAACTGTTTGGCCAACCTATCATAAATTCATCTTGAAAAGAGCAGATGCTACCTAACTAGTGCAAATGAATTTTGTAACTCAGGTTAACCTTTAGGTCAAGTGGCATGGTATGCCCAACAACTTAAAGCAGTTAGAAGATGCACCGTGAGGAACATACAGGTAAACAGTTATCTTTGCACAAAGTTCTGGGTGTTGAAGTATTCTTCATTTCCCAATTGTAGTTTCACATGTCATAAGTAGAGGACTGCAGCAAGTCAGTAGTGTTCAAATGCAATGGATAACAATGATCACAGTCAATCACATTCAACATCCTTGACTACCCTTTTGTCACAAAAGCTGATGTTAGCTTATCTTTGACTTCCTAGTGAAGGCCCAACCACTTGCATCTCTTAGTGTTCCAAAATAATGTGGATGTGCTACTTAAACATGCAGGGGAGCTGCAGCTTCCCCAGGTATCTCTTCAATACTGCCAGTGGCTTCGTCATCCAAGCCTTTGCTCTAGCTTTCTATGTTGGCAGAGTGACCTTTTTCAAAAGATTGAGATCCCTTTGCAACCTCAATACTTAGGTTACTGAAGAAAGTAGTAGTTTAATTCCATACTATTTCTTGTAGTCTTTATAAAATGTAGCCATCAGATGATTATGTTACTTAATGATACTGATAATAACTCATTTGCATGGATTAGATAATTAGTGTTGTAGTCTGGAATGGTGATAGACAAATATCTGGTGTATTATTTGATAGTATTATAAAGGGTTTCAAAGCTAAAAGTAATTGTGTAGGAGATAAGAGACAGCTGAATTCCAGTGTATATGGAATAAAAATTCTAGAGTGTATGTTATTGAGACTTACAAAAAAAAGCACGTGAATGAAAACATGCTTGTATCATAATAAAATCTTGTCAAGGAGGTCCAATTTTTTAATGCAAAAAACATGATAAATAAGAATAATGACAGAAGGAAATGACCGCAAAAGGCAATGTAGTCCACAGAAATAGCGTATAAAAACCTTTAATCACCGCTTTCATCAACTGACTTCCTCAGAATACATCCATTGTAAAAAACACACCCTTAAATACACATTCAAACTAATTAGTAACAATCAATTATCAATTAAGAATTAAAATTGTATTAAATACTAAACAAAATCATTTTAAAAAGAAGGACAAGTCATAATGTTTGTCAATACATAACTTGCGATATTTTAAAAAACATTTTACATTTATTGTTTCGTTTAAACCTGGTGGTTTATCTGCAGTTAGTTTAATCTGCCATAATGACTCCCTTTGTTCAAGATAATTCTTGAAGTCACCAGCCCTCAAATCTTGTTTACAAACCTCTACAACTGAAAATACAAATTTTTTAAAATTTGAACAAATGATGGAATGTTTAAACAAGGCATTATTATTGTCTTTTTTCTTAATATTGTATATATGTTCTTTAATGCGTGTCCCCAAGCTCCTGGTGGTCATACCCACATAGAAAGCAGGACACGCAGTACACAGGGCAATGTAAACAACGCCAGATGTATTACAGGTGATATATCCTGGAACCTCCAAAGTTTTATCTGCAGTAATGACAGAAATAAAAGAACCTGTCGAAATGTATCTACAGATTTTACAATTATAACAACAAAACATACCCTTTTTGGCGGTGTTAACATTATTGATGGAGACATTGTCACATTCAAGCAGTTTTTTAATATTGTGATTATTATGAAAAATGAAGTTCGTTTTTTTACCAACCACTTCAGCTATATCTTGATTTGCTTGGATAATTCTCCAGTTCCTTTCTAAGGCAGCTTTAGTACGACTAGTATCAGTGTTCATTGCCAAAGAACACACTAATCCAGTATCAACAGTGTTTAAATTCAGCTTATAATTGACAATATCTGTATCTGAATTATTTAAAATAGCTGGATAGTGTGTGAGATGTTTACCAAAAATTTCATTTCCACTGTCTGCCACTAAATTCTCATCATATCCCCTGTTGACAAAAAGAGAGGCAATAAAAACAAATTCCTGTATTAAATCATCATTTTTGCTAGTCATCCGACTAGCCCTGATGAATTGGCCTCTGGGTATGTTTTTAATAACATGTTTTGGGTGACTACTTTGATAGTGTAAATAGCCATTCGTAAAAGTTTGTTTTCGAAAAATTTTACTGTGAAATCTTTTATCATACTCATCCCACCAAAAACAAACATCTAAAAAGTTGATACTTAAACCACTATTACCTTTAGTAAATTTTAAGTAGTTAGATGATAAGTTAATATCATAAAAGAAGGCTTCTACTGTATAATCATCACCTTCAATTACAAAGACTAAATCATCAATGAATCTGGAATAAAATGCAATATTAAATTTTTTACTTAGAAGAGGCATATATTCAGTTTCCCACCATGCCATCACAGTATTAGCATAAGCTGGCGCGGCTGGGGAGCCCATAGCTACCCCTCTAATTTGTTGGAAATATTGATTTTTAAACAAGAAAAAATTATTTTCTAATACAATTTCCAACAAACTACAAATTGTTGAAATTGCGTTACTGGAAAAAGCACTTCTCTTTAGTAAAAAACAACGTACAGCTTCTACACCTTCATCGTGGGGTATACATGTATACAATGATACAACATCCAAGGTAAAAATAATATGTTTCTTGGAGTCAAAAATTTCTTTTTCTTGAAAATTCCTAAGCTTTTCTAAGAAATGCCAGGAATCCTTAACATAAGATGGACAATCAGTTAATAATGGCCCCAAAAAAGCATCTAACACCAGGGAAATTCCCTCAGTGATAGAATGAGGTGCAGACACAATAGGACGAAAAGGAGGGTTAACCAACTGTTTATGTGTCTTAGGTATTCCAAAAATAACCCCTATTTTAGGGTATTCAACCACACAAAAATTATATAATTCAGTGCCAATGTCTCCTGACATTAGTGCTTCATAAAGATGATAGTTAATGAACCGAAACGATTTGTAAATGTCAGCTATAGTCACTTCTTTGTATTCATTTAAATTTTCCAGAATATTTAACATATTTGCATGATAAGTTTCCTGCTCCATAATAACAATGTTTGAGCCCTTATCGCTTTTCATAAATCTATACTGTCCTGTTAAACCTCTAAGTTCTTCCAATGCTTTCCTTTCATGCCTGGTGAGGTTATCCATAACATAATTTTTAGTGTTGAACAGTTTGCCAATATCTGCGATACAGAGTTCCTCAAAAACTTTTATTGTATGATGTAATTTTGGAGTATAGCAAGATGGTTTAATAAAACCACTGTTAGTAGATGGTAATTCGTGCATTAAATATGTCAAATTAAGCTTTCTTGTATATTTCTTAATGTCTACAATTGTTCTACTGTAGCTAGCCTTATTACATGGTACAAAATTCAAACCATATTTCAGCACATTAATTTCATTGTCGCTAAATGTATGCTTAGATAAATTTATTACGTTAAAACAATCACTAGTTTCCATTAAATTTCGTCCTCTGACGAGTTTGACCCCAAAAAAGTCCTACTACGAGTTAAAACTGTACTTTTACTAACATTACTGTGATTGTTACCCAAAGGTTTTTTATTCAGTGTAGACTCCTTATTCGCATTGTTAGATCTAGTGTTGCCAATATTTTCTTTCCTTTTACTACGAGCACCTTCCTCATTGCTAACTCCAGTTGGTTCATTTTCTAAAACAATATTAACTTGACCATTATCAAACAAAACATCCCCTTGAAAGGTATCAGGCATTAAACATTCAACATTGTCATCCCTCTCAGGGCAAGAAACAGTAACAGCATTATGATTTGCAGTTAAAGCAGAAGCTCTCCCACCATTAGCACGCTTATCAAAAGTAAAACCTGTTTGTTTTTTATAATTGTTGTCATGTACATTAAAAGCGCGCACATTAACAGCAAAGTTATCATAAGCTTTTTTGTTTTTATAAACAGCAATGTCACGGTTTATTTTTTGTTGTTTTCTATTAGTTACATCAACAGAATGTTGTTGCACCTCTTTGGTAACTCGTTGAAAAAATGTCCGATAATTCTCTTCACTAGAGACCTCCCTTAGTCGTTTCTCAATGTCTATAATTTCGTTTCTCAAATGACCCATCTTTTGCCTGTTGTTTTCTATTAATAACTTTAAAAAGTTTAGACCGGCGTCATTGAAAAAAGAGACCAAAGTATTAAACATAGTGCTGCCCAAACTAACGCCGTTTGGGCATTTAAAAAATCTTAAACCTTTCGGCACTATGCCGAGTTCAATACAGTAATTGAAATAACAGTTCTCTAAATGTAGCGATCTGTACCTTTTCAATAACTTTGTCAAGTTTTCTTGTTCACCACTAGATATTTCCTGATTGAATTGCTCAGAACATTGTCGTGAAGAAAGAAATGGATTTTCTTCCTGATTTAGTAAATGCTGGCAGCCCATCAGTTTGTTTTCACGAGCGGAAAAAGGCAAACGTCTCTTTGCTTCATGTTCGTGCTGTACAACTCGATTCTGGGCGGGACTGTCCAAGTCAATCACAGTTTCTAATTCCTGTTCAAACCCTACAGGGCTAGAGACCTGAATAGCATTATCCGATCCATTTGATCTGGCCAGCAAAGTCTTTAGGGATCCTTGAATGTCGATCAAAGTCACCAAAAGCAAGTTATTCAGCTTTTCAGTCCCAGACGATGGTGTCGGATGGATAGTCATGTTTAACAAAGATTCGTCAGCTACCTCTGCCATAATGGCTATGTAAAACAATTAAAATAAAAAAGTAGCCCAAAAACAAATAAATAAGAATAATGGCAGAAGGAAATGACCACAAAAGGCAATGTAGTCCACAGAAATAGCGTATAAAAACCTTTAATCACCGCTTTCATCAACTGACTTCCTCAGAATACATCCATTGTAAAAAACACACCCTTAAATACACATTCAAACTAATTAGTAACAATCAATTATCAATTAAGAATTAAAATTGTATTAAATACTAAACAAAATCATTTTGTTTGATAATGGTCAAGTTAATATTGTTTTAGAAAATGAACCAACTGGAGTTAGCAATGAGGAAGGTGCTCGTAGTAAAAGGAAAGAAAATATTGGCAACACTAGATCTAACAATGCGAATAAGGAGTCTACACTGAATAAAAAACCTTTGGGTAACAATCACAGTAATGTTAGTAAAAGTACAGTTTTAACTCGTAGTAGGACTTTTTTGGGGTCAAACTCGTCAGAGGACGAAATTTAATGGAAACCAGTGATTGTTTCAACGTAATAAATTTATCTAAGCATACATTTAGTGACAATGAAATTAATGTGCTGAAATATGGTTTGAATTTTGTACCATGTAATAGGGCTAGCTACAGTAAAACAATTGTAGACATTAAAAAATACACAAGAAAGCTTAATTTGACATATTTAATGCATGAATTACCATCTACTAACAGTGGTTTTGTTAAACCTTCTTGCGATACTCCAAAATTACACCATACAATAAAAGTTTTTGAAGAACTTTGTATCGCTGATATTGGCAAACTGTTCAACACTAAAAATTATGTTATGGATAACCTCACCAGGCATGAAAGGAAAGCATTGGAAGAACTTAGAGGTTTAACAGGACAGTATAGATTTATGAAAAGCGATAAGGGCTCAAACATTGTTATTATGGAGCAGGAAACTTATCATGCAAATATGTTAAATATTTTGGAAAATTTAAACGAATACAAAGAAGTGACTATAGCTGACATTTACAAATCGTTTCGGTTCATTAACTATCATCTTTATGAAGCACTAATGTCAGGAGACATTGGCATTGAATTATATTATTTTTGTGTGGTTGAATACCCTAAAATAGGGGTTATTTTTGGAATACCTAAGACACATAAACAGTTGGTTAACCCTCCTTTTCGTCCTATTGTGTCTGCACCTCATTCTATCACTGAGGGAATTTCCCTGGTGTTAGATGCTTTTTTGGGGCCATTATTAACTGATTGTCCATCTTATGTTAAGGATTCCTGGCATTTCTTAGAAAAGCTTAGGAATTTTCAAGAAAAAGAAATTTGTGACTCCAAGAAACATATTATTTTTACCTTGGATGTTGTATCATTGTATACATCTATACCCCACGATGAAGGTGTAGAAGCTGTACGTTGTTTTTTACTAAAGAGAAGTGCTTTTTCCAGTAACGCAATTTCAACAATTTGTAGTTTGTTGGAAATTGTATTAGAAAATAATTTTTTCTTGTTTAAAAATCAATATTTCCAACAAATTAGAGGGGTAGCTATGGGCTCCCCAGCCACGCCAGCTTATGCTAATACTGTGATGGCATGGTGGGAAACTGAATATATGCCTCTTCTAAGTAAAAAATTTAATATTGCATTTTATTCCAGATTCATTGATGATTTAGTCTTTGTAATTGAAGGTGATGATTATACAGTAGAAGCCTTCTTTTATGATATTAACTTATCATCTAACTACTTAAAATTTACTAAAGGTAATAGTGGTTTAAGTATCAACTTTTTAGATGATTGTTTTTGGTGGGATGAGTATGATAAAAGATTTCACAGTAAAATTTTTCGAAAACAAACTTTTACGAATGGCTATTTACACTATCAAAGTAGTCACCCAAAACATGTTATTAAAAACATACCCAGAGGCCAATTCATCAGGGCTAGTCGGATGACTAGCAAAAATGATGATTTAATACAGGAATTTGTTTTTATTGCCTCTCTTTTTGTGAACAGGGGATATGATGAGAATTTAGTGGCAGACAGTGGAAATGAAAATTTTGGTAAACATCTCACACACTATCCAGCTATTTTAAATAATTCAGATACAGATATTGTCAATTATAAGCTGAATTTAAACACTGTTGATACTGGATTAGTGTGTTCTTTGGCAATGAACACTGATACTAGTCGTATTAAAGCTGCCTTAGAAAGGAACTGGAGAATTATCCAAGGAAATCAAGATATAGCTGAAGTGGTTGGTAAAAAACCGAACTTCATTTTTCGTAATAATCACAATATTAAAAAACTGCTTGAATGTGATAATGTCTCCATCAATAATGTTAACACCGCCAAAAAGGGTATGTTTTGTTGTTATAATTGTAAAATCTGTAGATACATTTCGACAGGTTCTTTTATTTCTGTCATTACTGCAGATAAAACTTTGGAGGTTCCAGGATATATCACCTGTAATACATCTGGCGTTGTTTACATTGCCCTGTGTACTGCGTGTCCTGCTTTCTATGTGGGTATGACCACCAGGAGCTTGGGGACACGCATTAAAGAACATATATACAATATTAAGAAAAAAGACCCTAATAATGCCTTGTTTAAACATTCCATCATTTGTTCAAATTTTAAAAAAATTGTATTTTCAGTTGTAGAGGTTTGTAAACAAGATTTGAGGGCTGGTGACTTCAAGAATTATCTTGAACAAAGGGAGACATTATGGCAGATTAAACTAACTGCAGATAAACCACCAGGTTTAAACGAAACAATAAATGTAAAATGTTTTTTAAAATATCGCAAGTTATGTATTGACAAACATTATGACTTGTCCTTCTTTTTAAAATTATTTTGTTTAGTATTTAATACAATTTTAATTCTTAATTGATAATTGATTGTTACTAATTAGTTTGAATGTGTATTTAAGGGTGTGTTTTTTACAATGGATGTATTCTGAGGAAGTCAGTTGATGAAAGCGGTGATTAAAGGTTTTTATTTCTGTGGACTACATTGCCTTTTGCGGTCATTTCCTTCTGCCATTATTCTTATTTATTTGTTTTTGGGCTACTTTTTTATTTTAATTGCAAAAAACATGATGTTAATATTAACCTTTTCATATTCATAATTCCTTTTGTATACTTCCATTTAACACCCATAGCTTCTTATGGCATATTGACATTTACTGAGGATGGCTTCCTTGACTAAGTGACTTACCAATTTATAATAGGCAGTATAAGAAATGGCAAGATGTAAGAAACAAAAAGACACCACGCTTGTAAATCTCAGATGTCCTGCATTGGAGGTATCAATCAGTCCTTGCCTTTTGTTATTCAATTTTTCACACTTGCATTCATATTTTCATATCTGAAAGAGATACATGTTATTGAGGAGTGTGGTGTGAAATGTTGTGGTGGGAGACAGTATCAGTCGCCTTTGAAGTAGCACTAACACCAGAACTCACAAAGGGCGAAGCTAGACTAAAACACTTCACCAAAACAAACTATCCCTTCCTAGGTATAAAGGTATCCCAAACTCCACCCCCAGCTGGAAGTGGTAACTACAGCAAAGCTTACACTAGACCTCCAAACAATGGATCTTACCCAGCTTGGCTTTATCAAGGGCAGATCCTGCCTGTTAAACCTGGTGGATTTCTCGAAAATGTGACCAGGGCCATTGACGAGGACAAATCTGTGCACACAGCATAGCTTGACGTAGCTATGCTATGATGTGGCATACACTTATATTAAATATTGGTACATGTAAAACATGTTTACATATAAAAGTGTTATGCAAATAAGTTAAAAATTTAAAACTTTTCTGCATTTAAAACAGCAAAATATTAATCTCTCTTTACTACCATCTAGTAGTTAATGCAAAAAATTAAAATTGTACAATTTTTTATATGCACCAACCTCTAAAATTTATAAATGTATACGTTTTTCATCTTATATATAGGATGCATTATTTATTTATTTTTAGCATCTTTCATGTATAAGAAGTACTGTGATTTTTTTTAAGTTTGTAATTTGTTTTATTGAGTGTTTGACTATTATTGCATGGTGTGTAATTGATATGGTGGAGTTTTTGATATATAAATATAATAGTTTTATGTGGAATTTTACCTGAAGAACTCTTGAAATGAAAATGCAGTGATTCAGTAAAAGCATTAAGTTTTTTTGCTGGCCTTTAAATAAATTGCTTAGTTTGCACTTGACATACTGCTTCACAAGTGCTTTTGGATTTTACAGGTTTTCCTTTTGGGTCACACTTGATTCCTGTTTTTGTGTTTCTTGGAAAAGGTGGTTCCATTTTGCTGGGGACATTTTTTCTTTAACCAAGTTCTTGTACAAAGCTATTTTTTGTACATAAAGGGTGCAGTGTCTGATTGTCCTGAGGCAGTATGAAACAGATCAAATTGTTAGCATGCTGACCAAGGAGTGCTGGAAGTCTTGGGATGATATTAGTAGAGCAGCACAAATTGTAATTGCTAACCACCTGGCATTAAATACAGTAGTGGCTAACCTACTTGATGGAGAAATGAACCTTCGTGACTTCTTTAAAGTGATTTGAAATGGTGTTCATAGGTTCATAGGATAATACTAGGCTATTGGCCCGGAGGCCCTTATAAGCCTAGCCAAAAATTTCACCCATGTTCCTCAAAGTCAGCACCTATTTCCCCTGTTCAGCAGGGACACAGGCGGGATCTGAGGGGTATATTTTCTGTTTCGCATCCAGTCATCTAGGTTCCTCTTAAAGAAGGCTAGATAGGTACTCTGCTTGACATGGACAGGGAATCTATTCCACAGACGGGAGAATGTTTGGGACACAAATCTATCCACTATACACTAAGTGTGTAATGTATATCTATACACTAAATGTTGTGTTAAAAGCTGTTAAGTTGGAACCAAGGAGGTAATTTACAGGGGGGTTTAAACAAGAAAGCAGAAAAGAAATGGAATAGCAGTTGGAGCTAGCGGTAAACCTCCACCTAGGTTATCAATATTAAACCTGAATTAAATAGCATGAAGTCAAGATAAAATTTTTAAATAATTTTTTTAATGTTTATTGAACATTCCAAGACTTTGGTGCCCAGGCCAGTCATACTGCCAGAAACCTTAAAAGGAAGGCAGATAAACTGTTTAGGAGAGTAGAGACTGAGAATGTGCTTTCTTATAAACATCTCTAATTGTGTACTTGGCCTCTCAATCTTATTCTGAATACATGAAAACAAATAGTAAGCATCCTCTCAGTCTCCTCTTCTGCACATCACTGATGTTTTGTTTTTAAAAATATGGAAGGGAAAGCCTATCTGTTTCCAAGCAAATATTGTCCAGGTGGTAGGGCCATTTTATTACTTGTTATGAAAAATATAGCAAAACAACTGAAATGCATTATATTATAGCACACTACACTAAACTAACAGTTCAATCTACAGTATATTTTAGGACTTTATCTGTCAAAGCCATCCTAGAAGCTGCAGCCTGAACTACTGTCCACACTTGCACCACATACTAAAAATTTGAAGTTTAGTCCAGAACCAGAGCTTACATTAATTTAGCTGTGCTCCAGGACATTCCACCCTAAAGTTACAGTGACCCTTCCCAAAGAAGACTGGACAGTTTTGCAAGATGTTCGCCATAACAGCAGGTCTTTGAGAAGTAATCACTGTAACAAAAAATCTTTCTTTCTAACGTCCTTCTGTACACCATATTCATGCATGATATATATGATAGCTTCTAAATATTTATGATAACTTCTAAATTATTTTAGTCTTATGATTTATGTTCCATGCTGTTTCTGTTTTCTGAGCACTCCATATTTGTCTGTCACAACCATACTTTCTCTGTATAGATTTTAAGCTGAAAGAACTGCTGAGAGCATGTGCCAGTGCTGGTTTTATAGGGGAGTCTTATTGCATGTATAGTATTACCTTTGCAGCACCAGCATCAGCATTACCCTTTACAGGAAAGAGGTTTTGAAAAAAAAAAAAAACGGTGGACCATGGGAAATCAGGCAGTGTATAAGTCAAAATGCACTAGTGTACTCTTGCAGTGATCTTTTCTCAAAGATCTGCTTTTATGGTATCTCAGGCAGCTGTACTTTCTAAAGTTATTGGGCTGGAGTGATGGTAGAAGGTGATGTTTACTGCTTGTTGCAAAGCAAATCGTTTGTTTCCTCATTGCAGCATCACCAAGTAATATTCTCTTTGACCCCAACTGATTAGTTTGTGAATGTGTGATACCTACCTACTTTAAAACAGGAATGAGCATAGGATGTTATCATCCACCAACTAGCCTTGCAAAAACCAGCAAGCATTTTAAGGCAGTCACTTGATCACATCAGTTACATGCCTGTCAGCATGCAGATATTGAAAATAGGTACAAAGGCTCATGAAAATTAGGTACAGCCAGTCAAAATTCCAGACACCTGATTAGCATAAAATATTAATCTCTAATAACACATAACTTCTAGTAGGACTGTTAGATACTACACAAAAACACAACTTTAAAAAACAGAGAATGCGTAAAATATAAGCACAGTATCAAAGGCACATTTTAAAATCTGTAAACTTTAATAGATGATATTGCAGAAAATCTACCTCTCAAAGTTATTTTTGTTTCTGAAAAAGGAAGATGTAACACATGGGTTCTCTTTCTTTAAATTATTTGTGCCTCTAGTATTTTGCGCATGTAGTCAGATTTTTTGTCTTCTAAACAGCTTCAAAATTGTGTATGTATGTGAGGAGGGGGAGACAATCATGTGGAGTTGTAAATTAAACCTTAAAACAGAAAAATACCTTCAAAAACAGGTACATCATTTGAAGCGGTACATTGTACCTGAAATTAAGAATGTTCCTCCAAAATAGGTAAAGCTCAGAGGTTTGAGTAGCTGGATGATTCCTCTTCACTGTAGAATCCATAAACCTTAGGGCAATAACTTAGCTTCCTAGGAAGTTCTCCTTCACACAATTTAACAAAGAATCCATAAGTCCAATTCCTCTCACAGGAAAGCATATAATTTTATTTATTTATACATTTATTTATTTTTATTTTATGGGTTTTTTTTTTTGATGGATTACAGTTATTGTCTGAATCCTGATCTGCTGTCCTGAAACGTTTTCTGTCACAGTTCACTCTCTTGTCTTCATTGACTGTTACATAGTACACATACTCTTCTTTGAAATTTAATGAGCACACAGAACAAGTCTGACATTTGCAACAATTCTGATGTTTGCAACATGCAAACAATTATAAACAATATGAACATTTTGCACTTCTAACAGAACTGGCAGTAGCAGATTGGACCTATTTGCCACATCACAAACTGATTGCAGAACTGCCAGATTCACCATAGAAGAAAGTTAGGAACTACCTTTGGGGATTTTTAACAGCTGTAAGGTTCCCAAGATAAAGAGATTCCATGTTATCCTGACTCCTGGGTTGAGGAAGAATAGTACTAAGGAGTCTCCCACAGAGTTGTCTGAAGGGTGCAATCAGATTGGAAACTATATCTGCAGTATAATTGCAGGAATCAAAAGTTGCCCTGTTTGTATTAAAAATTGGAATGTATTTTTTTTGTGGAATCAAAAGCAAATTAACCTCTGCTGTAAAGAATGTTGGATTAAGGCTGAAATATTGAGGCAGTGTGTGTTGAACAAAAGGCACGGAGTATGAAGTGGAGGCAGGGAAACTGGATTTGTATTATATAAGAGACATTATTGAAACAAAGCACTTTTTTAAGTATGACTATATTTTCTGTTGTTTCCCATTTTGCAAGACTGAATTATTTTTTCATTATTGCTTGTATATTTGGACGGCGCAGTGGTGCAGCGGTAGCATTGTTGCCTCACAGCAAGAGGTTCTTTTGTTCGATTCTCAGCTGGGGTGCGTTCTGTGTGGAGTCTGCATGTCCTCCCTGCATTTGTATTAGTTTCCTTCGGGTGCTCCGGTTTCCTCCCACAATTCAAAGACATGCGTCCGGAGCATTTCTCCCCAGGCCTCTGCTGAAAATTGACTTTGTTCCAAGTCAGACTTTCCCGATAAACAAATGTTAAATAAATAAATAAATATATAACTCTTATTTAAAAAGCTCTAAACCAGGGTCATGAAAATGTTTCCTTGATTGTGTGCTTGGAATTATAAAAGAATAGTAGTGTTAGTAGTGCAACAGGTAGCACATTCACCTATGGTGCAGAAGGCTATAGGCTGTGTACCCACACCAGGCAGATTGATTGCTGACACTGCAGTGTAGCAGAAGAGGGGTACTGCACTCCTGAGTGTTCCCTCCATCAGATGCAATGGTAAACTGAGGCTCCATCTGCTTGAGTTTTTCGTAGCTCAGGAGGATATAAGTGATCCCATGGCACCTATTGGAAAGAGTAGGGGTCCTTTATTTATAAACAAGAAAACTCTTATTCACAACATATTTACAAATATGCAAATATAAATATATAGAATTATATTTGCACATATTCATAATTTTCCTTACAGTCACATTAAATGTTCATCTCTATTAGACCCCCTCCTTTTTCCATAACCATCTGATATTACTTAATATTGTTCCTAAAATCCATTTACCATTAAACATAATATTATTTATTATTTTATTCTGCTTAACCCTTGTGACATAAAATAAGATTGTATCTATTCTTTTAGCCTATTATTTACATCTGTTCTTATAATGTCCATATTTAATCATATCCTTGTTTATTTTATCCATTTCTTTTGTATTATCATAAAATATTCTCTACACATTTTTCCCCATAACTTTTTTACTCAACACATGTTCAGTAGTTTGTTCTTCTTGAGAATGTAAATATAGTCTATCACTTTTCTTTTTATATGGCATATTTCCCTTTACTGTTAATTTATTTATGACCACTCTCCACAAAAAATCTTGACATTCTACTTTCTAACTATACTGTCTGCTTCTTATTTTTATAGCTTTAATTTTTTCATCTGTTAGATTTTCCCATGGTTTTGCATAGTAATGTTTTATTATTACATGTTTATACCATACCTTTCTTATTTTTCTATATCATCAATTTTTTATTTTCCACAAAAAAATCTTGGCAACTGTTTTTTTCTTTATTTATACATTCCTTTTCTCTTTTGCCATACCCCAACATTTTTCATTCTTATATTTATACAGTTTTGATATTAATCTGTAAACTTTTTCATTTATCCACTTTAACATGTTATACAAATTTAATGACGCAGCATATACCATTGGGTTAATTAATCTTAAACCTCCTTCCTCCTTGTTTACATATACAATGCCTTTCTTTACTGTGTTAGATCTAAAACCCCATACAAATGAAAAAAATATATATTTGCAATAATTCATTTTCAAATACTATTGGCAACATAAATTCACTTGCTAAGTATGCTGTTTTCTCATTAGTGATACATTTATCAAATTAACCTTTTTCCTGAATGCTAATTTAAATGCTCTCCAGAAAAAAAAAACATGTTTACTTTATTTCTTCTATTGTTTTTGCCATTGAATTCTATTTACAGCTTTATTTCCAAATTTTATACCTAACACAGAAATTTCATTCATGTAAAATATATAACTCATCTTTAATACATTACCTACACCTTTAGTTTTCTATTTATTTAAAGCTGTCTTTATTACATCTAGACACTCATTTGTGCAAATTATTACTACTTTTATCCAAATTTTATTTTTTGCTATTATTATAATGTCATATGATTGTGTTAACAGGACTGGAATTCTTAACCCTTCAGGTGTTATATACCCTGCTTCTTTATTCTATAATTTATTTTACATGCTATCATATTCATAACTAAAGAAAAGAGTATATAACTTATTGAGCATCCCTATCTTACACCACACTTCATATGCACCTCTAGGCTTAACCAGCCATTTATAAGTATTTATATTTTATTATTACTGTAAGCTGACATACATAATTTCCTAACTTTCTCACTTATATTCTTTCTTTATTACCTATAAGATTTAATGTCCAGTTGTATCAAATACCTTATTAAGGTCTCTTATCAGGAGTTTCACTTCTTCTTTTCTACTCATAACATCAGATACAATTTCTGTAACTATCATTAAAAATTCTTGACAAACATTCACCTTAATACTATATATACTATCTTCCATAATATTTTCCATTTTAGTTTCAAATCTCTATTGTATTATTTTCATACAGATCTTATAATCATTATTATTCAGTACTATTTGTCTCCAGTGTTTTGCCTTCTATCTTCCTTCTTCCATATACATTTAAGTATCCCATTATAATTATTTATATATAAAACCTTCATTTAACCATTCATTTAAAATCTTTAAAAAATATTTTTTTTCCAATTCATTACACTTTTATACATTTCATACCGTATTCCATCTGGTCCTGCAGCTGAATCTATATTTACTTGTCTAAATACTTTATCTCGCTTACTTAAAATATCTCCTTTTCCAACTCTTTGTTCTCTTTTTCTGTTAACCTTTTTTTACTTTCCATGTTTTTCACTACCTTTTTTCTTTAAATATTTCTTGTACATATTGTAGTAAAGTATTTATTATGTTCTAAATCTTCCAATTCATTGTCATATGTTCTTTTATATTTTTCTTTCCGTACTTTTCTCACATCATATTGCCACTGTAAGAAACTTTTTATATATTTTTCCTTAACTATCATCTGCCATTCAGACTATTTTTTATAAAATGTTCTCTAATATGATCTTTCAATAACTGTATTGGTAATCTCTTTCCTAATTCATTCCATGTTTTCTTATTTATGCATTTTATTCCTTTGCCTATTTTTATATATTTCTTGTTTTTCTTTATCTCTAGCTGTTTTGCAAGATGATCAGAAAATCATGTTTCATCTAGATCCCATTCTCCTATAACTAACCTTTCTGATACCATAAAATAATCTTTTTCAGTTCTATACACACCCATTTTCTAAGTCCATGAATTTGTGCCCCAAAGTTTTAACTTACCACTTTATACATCTAACATTTTTCTTATATCATTTCCCCTTCTTTTTACACTTGCCTCCTAAATCACAATTACCATCTGCTGTTATAATAATATTCAAAGTTATCACTACATAGTCTAAAATCTGATGAAGTAAGCTTTGTCTTTCTTTATAATTAGTTTAAGGATATAAAGTTGTAATTGCATATATTTGTTCTTTTCATTTTAAATCTACAATGGTTAATTTTCTCATTTTTGCTAAAGTTACATCTAATATCTTTACTGTTTTTCTACAGAATACAGCTATTCCAGAACATTTCTCATTTCCAAAATTCCAAATTATTTTTCTCCCCATAGTTTTTCTGTTTGTAATCTTTTTTGTTTGTTAAAAATCGTGTGTCTTCTGAAATAATTAAATTTATATCACATGTATTGCCCCACTCCAAAATCCCTATTATTCTTATTATATCCCAAATACTATTCACATTTACAGAAAGTGCTCTACATTTTTCATTTCCCCCTTTCCTTAAATTCATGGTTTTGTAAGTTCATAGCTAATTGTTAGTCTAGCCACCTTAATGGCCATTCTAAACCTAGCCAATTTCCCTCGCAAAGAAGAGAATCAATGTACCTTGTGTCTGTGAGTAGAACACCTTAAACATTATACCAACCCCAACCATTAGCTGTATATATTCTTTTTATCCATTTCTTTTCTTTTTTTATGTGTTGTACTTGTCCCTTTAAATATTCTTTTTTCTGTCTTTTACCCTTTTACCAATATTATTTTTTTCTCTTTTACTATCTCCCAGTTTATGTCTTCTTCATCACTCTTTTCAGAGCCTTCTTCTATGTCCTCTTTATTATTTTTTCTCATCTATTTTTTCTTGTATTTATACTTTTAAATTTTTTCTGTTTGTTCATTTTTTTCTTTCTTTATCTTTTTCCTTTTCCTTAGTATTATTTTTATTTTTACAACCCATCCACAAATGTCCAACTTTACATTTATAACATTTCAATTCACATTTTTACATCATGTCCCATTTACCAAACAAATGTAGCATTTTCTTTTATAACAGTTGCTTATCTTCCTTTTCCACAAAAAGAAAAAAAAAACATGTTTTGGGTTGTCCCAGTATTTTATGACACCCATATCCCCCTCCAGGTGTTGCATGCTTGGTATATGTATAATTTTTTATCTTTCTATATTTAGCACAATATTGCAATCCCATCTGCCAGTCCGTAAACCCCTTTTATCATAAACTTTTGCAATCTCCAGTACTAAGTTACCTAAATATTTCAAATGTCCTTTCAGAGTTACTCTTTCCACCCCTGTTCAAAATTGTACATGAATTTTCTTTTTTGTTTCCCTGTTAAATGCTTTTATCACATAAAAATTCCATGGGTTCCAGTCTTTCTTTTTTTTATATTCTCCAAGAAATGTTTCCATTGCAAAAACAGTGACAAATATAATGTTACAAAATGTCTCTTTGTTAATATGAAAAATGCTCTTATCTCATGTGCTTTTACACCCAAAGGAGCTATTTAATTGTCCCACATTTCATACCTGTTCATTTGTTTATCTTCTTCACTTTGAATCCTTAACACATACTTCTGTTCTTTTTTATTTTCTTCTGCCTTTTTTCTGCTATTCCCTTTTTGCCTTTTTTTACTTTCTCTGCATATATGTTCTTTTCCATCTCATCACTATTATGTAGGATTGTATCTGCATCCTCCTTTTGTATTTTCTCCATAATGTCCCTCATGGAAATGTCTGCTTCATTTTCTTGGCTCATTGTGCATCACCATTTCTTTTAGTAAATTATCCTAAAACCCTCTTGACCGGATGGTTGTAGATATACATCTATTATTTGCCGACTCATCTCCATCAAACAGATTTCTTTGAAACCTCTCCTCAGAATTCTGCAGGCATTCTCTGGTGTCGATATTGGCTTTTTCCTCCATTATCTCCTTCTCTGTCCATCTGCCTCCCTGTTCCTTTGGGCTGCATCTGCACCTGGAATGGAAACAGGACGTGCTAATGAAAAATGGGTCCCACTTGCAACAGCTCAAAGAGGGGAAGTCCCCCAATACCCTGGACAAATTCCTCCTAGCAGTATAAAGGCCACCTTGAATCTCCCCTGAAAAGAGGCTGCCATCTTAGTGAGACTAATCTGGTCAACAATAGGATAAATGAAATAGTCCTTCGGATTCATTAACAAATGTATACACTTCACACTAAGCCTACATGATGAAAGCATGTGTGTGCAATTAGCAACAGTGTTCATTGAATGTGCAAGCTGCTACAGAAGCCTACGTGTTTAGTAATACCTATCCATGGCTAGCACAAGTATTATCAGCCGTGAAAATGTGCACAGATGCTTGAGCCACAGTAAAAACAAGGTGTTACCTGAAGGCAAACCTAATTAGCAAGCACTTGTATACAGCATGATACAAGGCAAGGGCAACTTTAATGAAATAATCAAGATGTAGGGGAAGTTAAACAGGAAATTTGTGCTCAAATGTAGGTACAAGTGCACAAGCAAGTAGCATGGGAAGCTAAATGGGGAAACTGTATTTAGGTAAGATGTGATTATTATACAAAGAGTGTATTGGTCAGAAATAATTATTCATATTGATGTGCTAAAATAATTATTTTCATTTTATTAACCCATGTACATATATAAAAATGGAATGCTGTCAAGTGATGTGAGATGGACACAAAGCAACAGGATAACAAAAGGGAATAAATGTGAAACTTGTATCAAATGCTGATTTCAGAGAACAATGACAAGGACAGGAGATAAGTTACTGTATATCTGCATATGCTGCAGTTATTGCATGTCAAATATGTATACAGAAAGGCATCTGTTGTAAATGACAATATGGTGTTTTTTCAAATTCATCATCTGTAAACAAAAATAAATGAACCCTACACCTGTTGTGTCATGGTCTTCAGAAAGGGATGTTTCTCTTCAGTTTGTCGGCAGCTGTAAGCAGAGAAAGGTTATTGTACATTTAAGCATATTTATTAGCCAAAAGTGTGTGTATATTAATGCAAATATATTTATTATTTATTTTATTTTATGTATTTATTTCACTCTGTTTACTGGGAAATTCCGATTGGGGTTTCTCCTATTTTGAGTGGAGGACCAGGGAGAAAAGCTCCACAGAAGAAGTATACAATACATATTAGACAATATAAAAAATAGATTAGATAGTACAGTGATTTATAGGGTGATGTGCTGCATACGCATACCTTTGTACATTCATAATTGTAGCATAGTACATTTGTAAAACTTTGAGTTTATGCAACAGCACAGCAGCTTTTTACATTCATCTATCACAGAGTAGTACAACTGTGGTCACTTGGAGTTATTTTACAGTATTGCACATCCAAATGAGAACAAAAGAGTATGATCTTAGTACAAATTCATGTGTGTAAGAGTAAATACCTTTATGTTCATATGAGTTAGTGGAACAGTTTAGAGCATACTTATGCAGAAAATAGGACATTTATAAACTTAAGAGCTGTTGAAATATTGGAGGCTGGCTATAGTAGAGTAGTAAAGCACAGAAAGTAAATACAGATATTAGTGCATCCGCGGTGGTGCAGTGGTAGCATTGTTGCCTCACAGCAAGAGGTTCTGCCATTCGATTATCGGCTGGAGTGCAGGGAGTACCTTCTTTGTGGAGTCTGCATGTCCTCCTCACGGTTGGGTGGGCATTCGAAAGACATGCGTAAATGGGCGTGCCTTCGTTGAAGGTTGAACATTGAGCTGGCACCTCGGCGTTCGTGAAAATCTACTGCCAATCATTAGCAGTCCGGAATTCCGCTGTGGCGACCCCTAACTGGGAAAAGCCGAAAGACAAGAACAACTGGAAGATGTTTTACTGGAAGGCCAGAAAATATATAGATATTACTGGAGGATGTTTTGGTGAAAGGGGGAGAAAAAGGGTAGGTGCATATCTAGAGGAGGATATGCTAAACATAAGTATAATTACACTCATACAACCTAAATGTACAGTTGCCAATGCATATGTTTTGTGGCATGATAATGTTTGTGTCCCTCACACAACTGTGTTGAGAATGGCTAGCTAGATGTGTGGCAGTTGTACTCAACTACTCTGCCACTGTAATGTATACTATGGGAGTGATTAAAGGTAATAAATTCATCCATGTGACTAATACTTGTACGCACATACATACTGAGGCTGGCATTGGCTTATGTGTATTTAGAAAACAATACTGTTGTGGTTGTTATGGCAGTGTACACACCTGTGACACTGAGCAGTGTGTAAACACAATGATGCTGTATCTATTGCAGATGTGGCATACATACATGCACTGTGAGTTATGCCAGTATGGCATATGCGAAAATATAGATAAATCTACGTTCCAAGCAAGTGTAGGTTGTGTTTCTGAATGCAATGATATATATCCTTATGTCTAGGTTGTATTTCTTAGTGTATTACAAATGTATATGTAGCCCACACAGACGTGGGCAAGTGACCTGTTGTAGATTTACATTACACACACCAAAACTACACTGGCATGTGACAAATGTTGTTATCTTCCACTTGTAGGACAATAACTGCATTGTGCAGAAGTTGGCAAAGCCAGCATTATAGAGGATGATTCACTTAAGTCCTGACCAAGAGAAGGAAATGACAATAAATATCATATGACAAGCATTAATTAAAAGTTCCTTTGCTAAATGTCATTCATCTGCTGCATCATTACACTGGACATGCTTTCAAGAAATTACAGCAAAGTCTACCATAACTTCATCTAAACAACACAAACAGTCAGGAAAGCCTCACAACACAGCTCCACTCACACTTTTTGATGTGATTTGGCAGCATGACGCACATTTAGAAATGATATATAAGCCCCCATGTCCTATAAAGCTGTAGAGTGTGAACAAACGAATTGCAGTAATACACAAAGAGCATTACTGTTGTTATTATTTGGAAAATAAGTAACACCTGTGAGCAATCACTGACATACTCAGCATTTGCATCTTGCCTGACTTGAACACATGGCAGGGCAGATCACACAGAGATGTGTATCAGTCACTGATGCCACAGAAATAGGCATATCAGTTGCATCATGGGGAACACCCTTGAAGAGATTACATCAGTCTCCTATTTTAATAGTTATTGATCCGCTAAGTTAGAGTGTGACACCTTTAAAATGTGTCCCTCTGACTATGTCATAGCTACTTTCTTTTCCTTAGCCATTCCAGTCTGACTCAGTTATGTGACAGACAGATGTCCAGATTCAAACCCCTGCCAAACCATACTGCACACTCTTCAGAACTATGTATTGAATGCGTCAGCCACAGGAGATAGTAATGGAGCTTTTCACAAATAATGGAAATCAAGGTGTGAAGTAAGAAAGGACTTTTGATGATAAAGTATACAATAAAAAGTGATGAAAGGGATAGCTATGCTGGTGTAAACACAACTGTGAACAGTGAAATATTAGTGTTGCTTAGCAAGTCAATCTTTTCTGTCCACATTGCTTTGTACACACATAGTCCCAAATTCAAATCACAGTCTGTCTTTGTAGATATGCTATACAAGTCAGTACTAACTGCATAACCCATAGGAGCAGTCACAGCACAGAAGATCCCAGAACAGTTATTTCACTGCTATGAAATCCCAAAATATGTTGAGAGTTGTTTGTCTAACTTAAAATTGAAAAGAAATACCTCAGTGTGTTTGTGTTACATCACTCACTCCCATAATGTTGTCCTTTGCTGGAATTTAACAGTTACCTATTTAAGTTCACATGCTAATGAACTGTGTATGAATCACACATGCTACAGTGGAAATCTTAACACAACTATGAGACGCCACCTGTATGAATCCCTTATATCAGAAAATTGTTGCAAACAAGTTGCTTGAGGTAAACGGAATGGGGGAAGTGTCTTCCCCTGTAATTGCACACATCACAGCTGTGGTGACTGTCATTCATAAACAGTAGTACACTGACACACAATCATTATATTTACTCACTGAGGGCTGTGAACACCTACCTGTGTCACCACAGAATCAAGATATTGCGAAGACTGAACACACTACAGGATAATTTGTGCTGTAATTGCTGTAATTGAGATATATATATATATATATATATATATATATATATATATATATATATATATATATATATTTGAATATATTATATAATCTTAAAACACAGAAGAACTCAGGTACGACCAAAGTTTCCAATTTCAGTTGACGTTTTAATGTTAAAACATAAACTTTTTCGCAGAAAAATCTGCTTCGTCAGATTCAAATAAATACAACTGAAATGTGCTTCTTTTTATACAACCTCTAGCAAGCACTAGTAGTCACATGATACAAATTGAGTAAAAACAATTAACATCATAGGTTGTAATTTGAGCTTACTACCCAGCTGAATGAAGGAAATGCTTGCCAGCATGCACTGCTATCTATGGAAAGCACTTGTAAAAATTATATAAAACATTTCATATTTATATATATATATATATATATATATATATATATATATATATATATATATATAAAGACATATACATATGTAATACACAGTCTTTTAACTACAACTTTAAATATAACATTTATATATTTATAAAAGTGTATATATAAATATATACATAAAAAATTACATATATAAGTAAACACAGTTTATTAATGATGCATTTAAAAAAGAGAAAAAAAAAATATCTAAACAAGGGTCTACATTTCAGCTTGGGTTTAAGTGGCACATATTCATTTAAACTATGCCCTGACTAAGTGTAATAATCCATCTGGCCTCTAACTGCTCAGTCATATTACGTATGCCCCCCCCCCCCCCCCGATGTTGTAAAAAATCATCAAGCTTTTTACTAGAAATCTAATGCTTAAACTTAGGTATACAGATACAGACAGCAGTAATTCTGATAAACATGACATCTTTAGGAAACCTAGTACCTTTATACCCATTAATAATTCTTTAATTAATGCTTTTGAAAAATTGTGCTTGGATGATATTTACAAATTAAATTCGTCTAAAGTTTCTAATGTTAAACGTATGAAGAAAACATGTTTTAATTTAACCAAGGGTGAACATTTAGCAATGAAAAGCTTGCAGAGTAATTCTGAAATAGCGGTGAGACCAGCAGATAAGGGAGGCCCTATAGCAGTGCTTGACAGTGAGTGGTATAAACAGGCAGTGCTGACTATGTTAGCAGATGATGCCTTTTACACAAATGTTCAGTATGGTCGTGTAAAATGTATGATAAAGAATGTCAGTGACACTTTGAATGCATTGTTAAGTAGAAATTTAATAGATAAAAATCTTTATGAATGTTTTTTAATAATGCATCCCATTATACTTGTTATACAGGGACTCCCTAAACTACATAAAGACAGGATATATCCACCCTTACACCCCATTGTGTCTGGACGAAATTGGTGCACTGAATCCATTTCCATCTGTCTGGAAAAGTATCTTAGACCTATGCTAGATAAAATGAATCATGTATTGAAGGACACTGAACATTTCTTAAGTGATCTGTATGCCTTTCTGGAAAATTATAGCAAAAGTTAACAGAGTTTGTTGTTGGTAGGACTAGATGTTGCATCTCTTTTTACAGTTTTACCCAACAATCAGGGTGTACAGAGCACTGAATGTTTTTAAGGTTCGGTAATATTAGTGAAGATGAGTTGGTCAAGATTAGTGCTCTCTTAAGATGTGTGTTAGAGAATAATGTATTCCTATTTGATGATAAAGTCTATTGGCAGAGTAATGACGTGGCTATGGGCACATCTTGTGCCAACAGCTACGCCAACGCTGTCATGGTTGTTTGGGAATTAGAACATGTCTTACAAGGACCTTTTTGTCAGCATGTGCTCCTTTATAGGAGGTTTGTGAATGACTTGCTTGTCGTGTGTGTGTGTGTGTGTGTGTGTGTGTGTGTGTGTGTGTGTGTGTGTGTGTGTGTGTGTGTGTGTGGGGTACTGAAGAACATTTTAAAGATTTTGAGAGTTACATCAATACAAGTACCAATTTTTTTGATATTCACTTCTACATACTCAAAATCAAGTATTAATTTTTTAGATGTTTGTGTAAAAGTTGAAGGTACTGGTGGTATATATACTAAGCTCTGCAGGAAACCCTGCCATGTCAACCACTTGCTTTCCCATGACATCATGCACCTCTCTTTTATTTTTTTAGGAATGTGATCCGTAATCAGGTGTTCAGAGCTTCAAGACTTAATGTACATGAAGAAGATTTTCAGCAGCAGGTCAAGGTGTTGAGTCAAGAATTGACAGAGAGAGGATATAATGAGGCAGATGTTCTAACTAATGTCAATGAGGTGACAAGTTTGAGGGGAACAGAAGCCAAGTCTTATTTTTCCAAATGCAATTATAGAGGCAAACAGGCCCCTAGACAGTCACCTAGAATGAAACTTAAGGTTCCTTTATACTATTCAGACAATGTTACATCCTACATGGATATAGTAAGGAGACATTGGGGTGTTCTTACTACTGATAGGAATATTTGTGAGTTGATAGATACTGAGCCTAAGTTTTTGTTTAAGAACATGAAGTCCCTTAAAAGGCAGTTATGCTATCCTAAGAACACTTTTCAGTCTAATAGAGAAGTTGGAATGTATCCATGTGGTAAATGCAACTATTGTAAATATATTGACAACACAGCTAGCTTTGAACATCCAGACCAAAATAGAGTGTTTCACTTTCAGGTGCAAGCTACATGTGACAGTCATCAGATAGTTTATTTATATAAAAACGCTCGTGGTCCAAAGAATGGCAGGTAGTTCCAGTGTTAAACTTCTTTATTCAACGACAGATGTATAAGCGCTTTCACAGATAACTTCTGCTTCTTCAGATACAAATGCAAATTGTCTACTGTGTGTCTTTTATCCTCTAAATGAATCAATTAGTCCATGTTCATCTTAAAGAAACATCCATTAAGTAGAAACTTGTCAAAAATTGTCACATCTAAACTAATTAACTTCATCCATTACTATGAAAGCATACTTCATAAAAATGCTTGTATATAAAAAACACATATAAAAAACATGTATATAAATATACATATGCATAAAAGTGTGCTCAAATATCAATAGATACTATTAAAAAGATCTTTAATATTTATAGTAAAACAAACCTACAACTAAACAATTAAACATTTCATTTATTCAGTGGTCTCGCTTTAAGTTTTGGTCTTATTGGTATCCTGTCATTTAATCCATGCCCAGAATCTACTTTCAGTCTTATAATCCATTTTGCCTCAAGTTGTTCTATCCTATTTCTAATGTCTCCCATCCTGATACTGTTGTATATTTTACCTATGATTAAGAATATCAATTTATGTGTATTATCATTAGCCTTAATGTGCTTAGAAAGTGCACTAACATCACTTATTTTTTGTATCTGGTACATATGTTCTCTTATGCGGTCTCTAAGGGCTCTATCCATTTTCCCCACATAAAATCAAGAACATGCTGTGCACTGAGCTAAAGAGATAATATGCTCTGAGGCACATGTAGCTTAGATGTTGAAAACGTATTCTCTACCTGTGTCAGGATGTAAGAACTTGTTACTACTACTAATATGTCTACACATAGAACATTTACTGCATGGATAAGTCTGTCCTTCCTTCTTTCTCACATTCTCATTCTTAAAATAACAAATTCTTTTCTTCAGTGAATGCATATTTTTATGTGCAAAACTTGATCTGGGTTCCAATAAGGCACTCATTTCTTTACTGCCATCAAAATGTCCCAATGTTTCTCTGTTATGTTTTTATATAATCTGATATCATTAGAGTAAAACAAAGGAAACCCTATTTTGTCTCCCACCTTCTTTTTACATATTTGTTGTGTTGACATTGTGTTCTTAGAAAAATAAGGTTTAGCTATACCTTCCCTCATTCCAGCTACCATGTCTCTATTTCTTTCAATTTCATTCTTGTCATATCCCCTTTCTACAAAATGTTGACTAATCTGTTCAGCTTGTTGCTCAAAGTCTTCTGTTCTGACATTAAGTCTAGATGCCCTAAGTAACTGACTGTGTGCTACACTTTTAAATATATGTGGAGGATGCATACTTGTTCTGTGAATAAAACTGTCACAATGACATTTCTTCTTATATAAATTAGTGTATATCCATCCTTCTGCATCTTTTTGGATGTTAACGTCCAAGAAGTGGACCTCCTCTGTAGATATATCCACTGAAAATTGTAAGTATTCAGTGGAGTTATTAATGTAGTCCAAAAAATCTTTAAATTGTACCTGTGTTCCTCCCCATAGCAAGAAAAGGTAATCGTCAAACCTACAATAATACAAGATATGTTGTCTGTAAGAACCTGTTAATATAAACTCATCTTCCCAAATGGCTAGAACTGCATTGGTGTAGCTATTGGCAAAAGATCTTCCCATAGCTACACCATGTTTCTGCCAGTAGATAGTCTCATTAAACATAAATATGTTGTTCTCTCAAACCATCTTCAACAGCATAATAATGATTTTCGTTCTCTCATCATTAAATTCCATATAAGACTTACAAAACATTTCTATATTACTAATTCCTTCATCATTAGGAGTCATCGTAAACAATGATGTGATATTCATAGTTACTAAATATGCATTTTCACAGTGATCTGTTGGAAAGCTTGACTTTTAATTGGTTAATGCACCAGTTGGTGTATATTTAAGACACAGTGTTTTCTTATTTTTATGACTCTGATGATGCCAGATGTATATTAGGGCGAAAGTGCTTAGTTGTGTGCACATGTTGGTTTATTAAACTTATAGATCTGTGACTGCTGCTGGTGTATTTTTTATTTTGTTTATTGTTTAATTGTTACCTACATGTACAGTCACTGTTGTAGTGTCACACCTGAATGGAAGGAGTAATGGTTGGATTAAAACTGGCTACTTAACTAACATTACAGGCTAGAGAACATTACATGAATCACAAGCACCACATGAGATATTGTTTTGCAACTGTGACAAAGCACATTTGAAGGGATAACATCACCATTTTTTTAACAATGTGATGTTTCTGCTAAAAAGGAGAGAAAATGGTGGATGAGCACAACAACACTGTACAGCTACACATCATATATGTGTTTGAAGCCTTTTCTGCATGGCACAAGAGAAAACACACAGTTGCAGTATTAAGTCACCGCTGGATTCAAACCACTTTCATATCTATTTACAATCTGCAGAAAACAGTATCAGCAATCAGTGCCACAGCAGAAGTTGTATCACAACTGTGATGCATTTTTGAAAACATTTCCAGATCAATGTGTTTGCAAAAGCCTTTTGACTAAGGATGCTGGAACTTTATAGGTTAGCCCTTTGCCAGTGAAGAGAGGTCACTTAAAGAGTACATAACAGGTGTTGTGATGAAGACAACTGTGTATGACAGAACATACAGTCACAGTATTTTGGCAATGCTGGATTTGAACCACCTATCTATCTGCGCAATCTAGAGAACATGTGTTGAGTGCAATACTCCAATAACACATACAGAAGTTGTATAATCCAGCCACTTATTTTTTTTTTAATTTTCCATGAAGCACAATGCTGTCAAGCTCATTTGTGCAGCTGATGGCAAATATTACCGTGGATATAGTAATATGTGAAGTGTTTACCTTAGAACTGCAATTAGCAGTATTTTATGTTGCCCCATGGTAACCTCTGTGCGATATGGAATATAGACATACAAATCATCAAGAATATGATGAAATCTGGAAGACATATGTGTTATGTTAATGTTTCATATGGGGATCACTACATAATCTCGGACTATTGGAATACAGAATCCCAAAATCTCAAGTCTATATAGCCGAAACCCCTAAATACCGGAAGACCAGAAGTGCGAAATTCAAAATCCTGATGTTCGGAGATATTGAAGTAGCACTTCTGGTGTTGCAGTTTGTTGATGGATAGGTGGAAGTTCAGGAAAGTATTTATGTGTAAGTGTGTTGGTTAAGGGCTTTAGTGTGTGTTGTGACTGTGATGTGTGTGTGTGTGTGTGTGTGTGTGTGTGTGTGTGTGTGTGTGTGTGTGTGTGTGTGTGTGTGTGTGTGAGGGACTGTAAAATGTGTGGGTATGAGTTTCCTTTGTGTGTCTGTTTGTGCGATCTCGGAGTTAGTATATTTTACTGGGGGAGTGAGGGGACACAGCCCCCAAGATGGGAGGGGGGGTGCAGGGGGGCTTGCCCCCCTGCTTATCTGTAGTGTAGGATTATATGTTTGCTTGTGGGGGCAGTTGTGTGTATGTGTATATGTGTGCTGTATGTGTATTGTACGTTCGGGAATTTGAATTTCCCGCTTTTGGTCTTTTGGCATTTAGGGATTTCAGCTATATAATCTCGAGATTTTGTAATTCGGTATTTCAAGATTTCGAGCATATGTAGTGAATCTTTCATATGCTATGATTTGGATCAAGCTGGGGTAGGGCAGTGGAAAAATGATGAGGACATAAGGATGAGAGTGTTGGGTTTATAACATTTGTAGCTCTCAGCTATCCTTCACATTATGAAATAAAGGTATACAGATTTAAGGAATAGCTCAGTTCACCACATAGAAAGTCAGACTTTCTTAAGTTAACATCACACCTTTAAAGTGACTGTGACAACAGATTGAAGCAATGGAAAATATAGGCATCAAGCATCTTCACAGTGATGACAACTGCAACATCCCATGAAGTGTATATTACATCCAGCAGCCTAATATATATGCTGCAGTAACTGTCTCACAATATTACTATCAGTCTTTTTATGTATAGCGCAGCAGGGCGAAAAACATTTGTGAGATGTGAACTGAGCTAGTGAGTTTGAAATTAAAATCTTCAGCTTTTGCCATAAGAGATGAAATGCCATTTAATGGAAGTCAGCATTGTTGTACAATGTGAAGTTCCTTGAAAAAGATGAGGACAAAACACAATGAAAAGAGATTTGGAAGACAGGGATAGAGACAGAGGAAGAATTTTGCTTAGGGGCCATTTCTACATGTTTGTCATCATAATTACTGAAGAAAGAACAAGAAAGTGTTCATAGTTGAGAGAAAGCAGGTTAATATAGCAGCAGGATAATGATGTGTTAATCAAAGACGTAGCCAACATTTCCACACAAAACAGTCATATAAAACACATTCAATAACACATTTCACATACTTCTGGATTTGAATCTTCACAATATACAATAAGCAAAGTAAAGACCTGAGCATTATCTCAACACACCACATATGAGGTCCTGCTTCACAACTGTAAAATCCGACAACATGTTGAAGCAGAGAATACATGCATTAGTCTTCTTTGCAGTCGTGACAATTGTAAAATCCCATAAGTTATACATTACATCCTGCCATAACTCTCAACATCAAGAAAAATGGACAAAGCCACAAATAATGGGGGAACAAAGGCTCAAAAATAAGGACACTTTTTAAATATTGCCTTTACAAACTCAGAAAGTTGGTAGACTAACAGGTTTTGCATTAGCATGAATTTTTTGAAGGATGTGAAGTCTGTGACTCAAATGTCTGCCATTATTTTCTGACTTCAGTCCTCAATGATTTGCCAGAAAAATGTGAGGCAGAAATCTGGACATTCTGCGAAAATGTGGACATTTGAGAGGTATGGATCCAGTAGCATAATAAATATCAATTTGTTATGACACAGTGCAGCAAGTCTATGCACAGTAGCGCAAAAGGTGTCAGACTAACGCAGCCAGGGAAGATTTTGTCTTAAGACGTGAACTGCCATTTACAGTCATTTAGTATTGCTACTCGATGCCAATCATTGCACAAATGTTGAAGACTATGACTAGTAACACAGAAGACGGTAGAGAAATATGAATGAGAGCATGTAGCAGGTAGATTACAAAGAACCATTATAATGGTGGCTCAGTACTACATATAGGCAACAGCTACACATGAAATAGTCTTTTAAAAATAGACAATAACAGTTTGACATATTTCTGGATTAGAACCCTTGAAACTATGTAAAAATCAGTTTATAGATCTGAGCATTATCGTAGCATACCAGAAAGGAACTCCTACTTCACAATGTTAAAATCACACAATTGAAGAGTAAGTGACAAGTTACTGAAGCAAGGGAGGATTTAGGTAGGCATTATTAATCTACCTTGATCTCTGCAATAAAGTGTTTGATATAGGGAGCAAGAAGGGGTAGGAGAGTAGAAACAATATTAAGAAATGAGCAGGATAAGGGTGGTTTAATAAGTCTCCTTGTTGGGGATGGAATGTGTTTGCAACGGCTTTATTGCTGCTGTATTCAAATGCTGTGCTATATTTTTACAAGTCCTGCTAAGGTCAGAAATGTTGTAACTGGAGATAAATACACATGTTTGTAGACAAACATGATAGCAATATAAAGAGACATGAAATAATATTTTAATATATGTCTGGAATCAAATCCTTGACACTATACCAAAACATCAGTCTACAGACATGTGAATTATCTCAATGCACCACATAGAAACTCTCAGTTCATTAAATCTAGCAGCCTAATAACTGTACAATAACTGTTTCAAAGTGGTGCCTTTATTCTATATCATATACTGTAATGGGTGTAAGCACATTTGCATGAAGATAACCAGATTAGTATTCCTATAGCACAGTGGGTTTAAGCATATTTGCATGAAGATAACTGGACTAGTATGGGCAATGGCAAAAACTTACCAGTTTTTGTCATAGGTCATGAATTTAACATTCACCATCACTCAGCACTGGTACACAGTGCCAAGCTCCACGCAAATGCTGAGGAGAAAAGTCATGGCTTTTTGATGGGCCATTTCTGCCTGTCTGTGTTGTGTGTGTGTGTGTGTGTTTCCATTTTTTGACCAGATTAAGCATGTGAAAAAGGGGTTGATAGGACATTAGTAATATGGGGGGGGGGTGCAAGCAGAGGGGAGCACAAAGGGGAAAGAATACAGGAATTTGCAGGATGGTGGTGAGAGAGCAGTATGGTTGTCCACTTCTTCACAACATATATGTAGAACTGTACACAGAATTTGATGAATTTGCAGAGTCACCACACCAGGATAGGTGACAACAACAGAATAATGTTGTACAGCCAAGTGGACTAAATCAGGAGAGTCAAGATGACACAAAGGTGAAGCGGAGAGCTATGTTTGGGGTGTCATTTTTTTGTTGTGTGACAGGCACCAATTTTTTTGGTGGAGAGAAAGGACTGTTGAGGAATGTGCATAGGAATAAGAGAGTCAGGTAGGTAGCATAGGTTAGATAGCAGGCGCTGATATGCAGGATATAAAAGACAGACAGGGATAGTAATAGACATAATAGGTTGGGGAAACCATGATTAGGGATAGGTAGGGGACATTAGAGGTGCATCTTGTTCCAGCTTGAACATAGTAAGATTCTAGTTTTTCGCCACCTGAAAACTATTATGACTGTCTTCTGTCTCAATTTCCTCTGCTAGTGCTGGACATAGCATCAGTTTGGCAATCCAATGCAGGACATTTTCAACTCTGCCAATTTGGGCACCAAGACACCTCTTGATTATGTCTGCCACCTGCCCTGTTAGTTCCTGACAGGTGAAACAATCATCCTCTCCACTAGTACTGTTCCCGAAGGGTACCACTGCACCAGCAACTGGGGCATAGCTACCTGACACAGGTGGAGCAGGTAAGGCAGTTATTGTGGAGGCAATGCTGACAGGTTGTGACCTAAATGTGCTGGGTGTCAGTGCTGACTGTGATGGTGCCAGCGTCACCTGTAGAGATATGGCAGGCTGAAGTGCAGTGGTCAGTTTAGCTCTGTGTGCAGGTGGTCATTTTGGTTTCAGCAGCAATGCCCCGTCAAAAAAAAAATGAAACCTGACAGCGATAGGTTTGGGGAAGACAAAACAGAGAGAAGAAGATCAATGTTATGTCACATTATTTTATTATTTCAACACATAAATATGACACACAAACATATTCACTGTTGACACATCCAGATATGATGTGAATGCATTAATGTTTATAAAATAAATTGATCTCTGTGCTATTATATAAGAAATGGAAACATTTATTTGACCATGATATGTATTAGATATATGATTTCCAAGTTAATAATTGCAGATTTCTTTCTATTCCCATGTTGCAGTATTCCATATATGGGTTTACTCCTCTTGCTTCAAGTCCGTCCATCCAGTATGCAAAAGTTTTCAGTCCCCAATGGTGCGTGGGATGTCTGATGTGACTCAGGGAGCATGGGCCATAAAAGTAACGTCTGCATGCACCAGCCCCCAGAACTTCTCAGCCAACAGTCGTACGCCAGATGTTCCTGCTTTCGCTGCCGTCGCAGTTGAGAAATCAGATAAGTACCCCATTGGGGAATATTTCAGTCCTTTGTTCTTTATTTGTATTGCCTGTTCATGTTATCCAGAAAGGGCAAATGTAAATACAGGCAGCAGATTCCTCACAAGGATGCCCACAATCAGTGTCTCTTTTGTTTGGTACGGTTGCATAACCACAAGACCTGTCCAACTTGTCAGATGTTTGTACCTAAAACCTTGCGTAGTTGTCTGCATGCTCTAAACTTTATTTAGAAAACCAAAGGTTAAAGCAGATTACATTAGGGATGGAGTTTTCATCTGATGTACCCACTGAACCACCAAAATAGAAGGCCAAGACTACGTGGCCTATCACTACCGCTGTGCCTCTAGCATCCGACCCTCAGCCCATGGCTAATGTCAACCTAGTAGAGGAACCAGAATCTGCTACATTGGATATAGCAGGTACCTCTTCAGAAGCCGCCCAATCCAGTGAAGAGGGCATGTCCATAGAGGCTTTACTGACATCAGTTTTCGAAGCCAGGGGGAAACCAGTGACTTCAGTAGGTCTATCAGATACCTCCGGTCATTTACAAACTCTAGATTTCAGGCCTTCCCCTCTTCAGATGCCAGCTACGCCCCTTAAAAAGGAAGAAAAAGGAAGCAACTTTCTTCTCCTTCTGAAAACATGCCTGAGTTGCAGACTTTATTTATTTATTTATTTTATTTATTTGCATTTGTTTAACCAGGATAGTCCATTGGGCTCAAGAACCCGTTTTCAATGGAGTCCTACATATTTAACAGAGAATGAGGATATACATAGACATTACATGGGGTTCAACATGAGAAAAGTAACAAGTGATGGGAGGCTTGTGATAGTAAGGGAGGAAGGGAGTTCTAGAGAGAAGGACAGGAGGTTTTGTCCAGGAGGGTGGTGGGGTCTGTGTATTTCTATGAGGTTTTGATTGTTTGATCTTAGCTGTCTTTGTGTGTGGTGCATTTTAAAGGTAGAAGAGAGTGAGGGGCAGAGGGATGGCTGGAAAATCAGTTTGTGAGCATATGTGAGTTGGGTATATGAGAGGTAGTTGGGTAGTTCTAACCATTTTAGTTGGTGAAGTGGTTCACAGTGGTGTATAGATGATTTGTTAGAAGTGGCAAATTTGGCAATTTTATTGTAACAAGAGGATAGTTTGGTTTTGAGGTAAGATTGGAGGTTAGTGAGAAGGGAGAAGGGAGGGTAAGAGAAATGTAGTTGAGAGTGTAATTTTGGTAGCTGGGCTAAGAAAGCGATTATGACGGTAGAGCATTCCAAGTTTTGGTGTGTTTTATGTTTTAGCAGATGGGAGCGGAATCTAAACTGGTCATCGATTTGGACTCCTAATAGTTTGGTTTCTGATACAAGCTCAAGCGGAATGTTATTATGGCTATAGATGGAGAATGATTTAAGATCGATGTTAGTATTTTTTGAAGGGGTAAATATCATGAGTTTGGTTTTAGTAGCATTAAGGGCTAGATGGTTATCTTTCATCCAATTTTCAGTGGTGGAGAAGGCTTCCTGGGTAAGCTTTAGTAGAGTTGGTATGGATGAGGCAGTGCAGATGATTGTGGAATCATCTGCATATTGAATAATATTAGCTTGAGGGATAGTCATTAATGAAAATATTGAAGAGAAGGGGGCCCAGGATGGAACCTTGTGGGACACCTATAGGGGTATTTAGAAAGGAGGAAGTGGCTTTTTTCCATTTGACTGCTTGTTGTCTGTTGGAGAGATAGCTGTTAAACCAGTGGAGTGAAGTGAGAGAAAGGTTTAGATTAGATAGTTTCATAAGAAGTAGGTATGGGATATAGTATCAAAGTCCTTGGAAAGATCAAGAAGAGTGGTAGATACAATGAGTCCAGAATCCCTAGCTTTGTTAACAGTTTCGAGGAAAGATAGAAGGACTGTCATAGTACTATGATGGGGTCTTTTAGCCAAAGCCTGTTTAATGCCTTCATGGCCTTACACCCTACTTCTGCAGGTACTTCCTCCACTTTTGAGCCTTAACGCTCAAACCTCAGACCCTACCATGAGGGAAGAGGAAGACATCTCTGATTCTTCCTCTGAAGAATCACTTTCCTACACCTCCCAGAGCTGTTCTCCCTTGGGGCATGGTTCCTCAGAGGAAGAATCTGTTGATCCTGACTCCCCAATTGAGGACCTGACCTTTGGGGAAACCATCATATCTAAGATGAAAGATCATTTCAAGTGGGAAACCTCTGAGATGACTGAGGTTCAAAACAGATACTACAATCTCATTTAGATGGATTCCCCAAGTCCGTCTGCTGTCCCTCCAATCCTGCCTGCCTTCCTGGATGCCTTCTCCTCAGCATCCTTAAATCCAGACTCTCAGCCTCCTGCCCCATGCAGACCTGACAGACTGTACAAAGTCTCTGACACAACCAAGTACCTCTTAACATGCCCACCTGCAGACCTTGCCACTATCTCCATCTCTACAGACAAGGCCTCTAAGCTCTTACCCACTACCACCATAATGCCTGCTGACAAAGACAGCAAGACCATGGAACAGCTGGGTAAGAAAATTTCCACCTCTGCTACCTTGTCCGTTAGGGCTACAAATTACCAGACTCATATGGCCAAATACACCTTATCCCTCCTGGAAAATACCTCCAAGGAATTGGCTAAGACACCAGACTGTGCTGCCAAAGCTTCACTGTCCTCTCTTCTGGCCCTCACCTACCAGGTTACCAGGCACTCCATAAAGTGCAGCTATGATGCTGCTGAAGCCTCAGCTAGGTCAGCAGCATCAGCGTCTGCCTTAAAAAGGTATTTCTGGCTTTGTCCACAGCCCCTTCCTGATGACTGTAGGGCAAACCTTATTGATGCACCTCTGGATAATTCAGCCCTATTTGATATAAAAGTGGCTGGTCACTTCAGCAAAAAGGAAAAGTAATGCAGGATTTGAAACACCTGCTTGTTTCACCCATACCAAAATTTAAAAGAAACTACCCAGCTAAAACTCAGTTCATAAGAAGCACTCTCACCCTGCTGCTCCTTCTAGAACTAGAAAGTCTACCAGAAAGCCTCCCCCTCCAGCTACAGCTTCACCCTCTAGCCAGAGGCCACCCTTCCAAGATAGGGCAAGTAGCATCTGACTACATGCGTACCTTGCCCCTACCACCCCCTACCTCTCTACCTCTGTCAGTCCATCTCTCTCACTGCCTCCCTGTGTGGACTCACATCACTATAAACAAATGGGTCCTGTTAGTCCTTCAAAACGGTTACTTCATGACCTGGCTTACCCCCCCCCCCAAGAGGGAAAGGACATCCCAAAGCCTCCAACACAACAGCTGCGCCTCCTGCAGCCTGTGTTACAAGCACTGCTGGACAAGGGCACAATCGAATCTGTGCCCCCAGACACAAGAGGAAGAGGTTTCTACTCCAGGATTTTCCTGGTTCCCAGAAAAGACGGACCATGGAGACCAATACAAGACCTCTCCTGTCTCAACCTATTCCTAAAGGTCCCACCCCTCAGGATGTTGACTTTACCTACTCTCTTTCCCCTCCTACTCTCCCAAGGGTTCATGGCCACCTTAGATATCAAGGATGCTTATCTACACATCCTCATAAAGCCCACATTCAGGAAATACCTGAAGTTCTTGGTGGGTCTTTCTCACTCTCAGTTCTCTGTCTTGCCCTTTGGGCTTTCCACTGCTCTCAGGGTTTTTACCAAATGCTTGGCTCCAGTGATTGCTTACTGCAGGACAGTGGGAATCCAAGTATTCCCTTACTGGACAACTTGCTAATTCCAGCAGGCAACAAGGAGACCCTCCTGCCACACACACACACCTTGTAGTGTCCCTCCTACAGTCACTGGGATTCCAGATAATTTCCTAAAATCCCACCTGGAACCTACACAAGACATTGTCTTCCTAGGGTGCAGAATTCGCACAGACCTTTTGAAAGCCTACCCCCCCCCCCCCAAAGGATCCAAATCCTGACAGAACATCTGCTTCTGGTCTTAGATTCTACAGAACTGACAGCAAGGCAGTAGCTCAGACATGGCAGCCAAAATCCCCATGTTACCATTAGCAAGACTGCATATGGGAAAGTTACAATTGTATCTTTGGTCAGTCTGGACCCAACACTCCCATCCTCTAGAGTACAGGGTTCCCCTTTTCCCATGCCTCAAAAAAGAAATCCAGTGGTGGCTAGCTCAAGTGACCCACAATCCAGGTCTCCCTCTCCAACCACCTCTACTCACACAGGTCATGCACACAGATGCCTCAGACATGGGCTGGGGAGCAACTTCGGGCCATCAAAAAGTGCAGGGCCTATGGCCAAAGCCTCACAAACTAGAACACATCAATGTTCAGGAAATGAGGGCAATTCTGCTGGTTCTTTGGGCCTTCCTACCTTACCTCCAACAGGGCCCTTAGAAGATTTTCCCAGACAACAACACAGTCCTGTGGTATCTCAACAAACAGGGAGGGAAAAAGTCATACCTACTTTGCAGACTATCCCTTCTAGTATGGGAACTAGGCACTTCACAGGGAGTGACTCTACAGGTGATCCACATCCCCTCTCTCCACAACTCCCAGGCAGACTACCTAAGCAGAACCATCACAAACAGCCATGAATGGATGCTTCACAGGGATGTCTTCCTGGATCTGGTCCACCAGTGGGGTACACCTCAAATAGACCTGTCTGCCTCCTCCATCAACAGGCAACTTCCTGGCTTTTGCACCAGCATACCCCATCCACATCTACAGACACTGGCAACAGATGCCTTCTCAATCTCCTGGAAGGGGACATATCTATATGCATTCCATTTCCCCCCTTCCCAATCATTCAGAAGGTCCTGCTGAAAATCCAGCAGAACAGACCAAAAATTTTGTTGGTGACTCCTTATTGGCCAAGACAGCACTGATTTCCCCCTACTTCTACAATTGTCCAAGGGTAATCACCACAAGTTACCCCCCAGAGTGGACCTTCTCACATAGCACAAGGGATCACAGATACACCCACAGTGGCAGGCACTGCACCTCACCCTGTGGTTGATAGGATTCTGATCCCCTACAGACACCTTTACAATGCGGATGTGCTCAATGTCCTGCAGGAGGCCAGGAAACCGAATTCAAGAAAATCTTACCTTTCAAAGTGGAAAAGGTTCTTTATATGGTGTCATAAAAGATAGTCTTATCCGCTTGCCAGTGAGACCCTTCTAGTCCTGTCTTACCTGTGTGAGCTACTGCAAACAGGTTTGGCTTATTCTTCCATTAAAGCTTACTTGTCTGCAATCTCAGCATGCCTTCCTATGGATCCCCCACTAGCATTCAGACTTCCAGCTAAGTTTTTCCTAAAAGGGGTACTTCACCATCTCTACCACCATGGGATCTTAACTTTGTTTTGGAAAAGCTCACACTTCCTCCATTTGAACCAGCAGACAAAGCCTCCCTAAAGCATTGTACTTGGAAAGTGCTGGAGCCTTCCTGTGTCCTGACGGAGTGCTCTTCAAACTATCTGGAGATATACAGAGCTGAGTATATTTTTCTGGCACTTCAGAGTTGTGTACTGGTAATTGTTGTTTGACTAATTTTGTATCATTGCTGGCTGACTTCAGAGTTGTGCACTGTTATTTGTGCTTCACTGTATAGTTTTTCAGATCTCTGCTGAAGGTGTAATTTTATATCATTGCTGGCTGACTTCAGAGTATTGCACTGTTATTTTTGCTTCACTGTATAGTTTTTCAGATCTCTGCTGAAGGTGTTGGTTTTCCCATACCCACCCTCCCTATTTTTGTGTTGTTTAAATTTGGAGGCTTTTGCAGTTGCCCGTCCCCACTGTAGATTTGATCTGGGACACTCCCCCCAGTCCAATCTCTTTACCTCATTCTACCTAATAGACTCCTTCTGCAGTTGTTTTTAGTCATTTTTAATTTAATTGCATTTCTTAAATTGTTTGGTCTAGCATTGCTACATACTCAAGTGTGCTAGCTTGCACTGCATTTGAATTCTTTTGACTGCTGTTTTAGCTACTTTTCTGTATATATATATATATATATATATATATATATATATATATATATATTAAAAAAATAACTTTCCTGTAACTAGTGTAGTCCAGATTCAGATTTGTTGTATTCAGGACTGTATGTAAGCTTCTGACCCCCCCCCCCAAGCTTTCTGTGTTGGAGGGAAGCCTTCTAGCTTATCAGTGGGAGTGGTAAGCACTAGGTAACCTATCTACCACATAAGGAGTGGTTCTGGCTCAGAAATTGTAGTTATTGGCCGTTTGGGCAGTTTTTCCATCTCTCTCAACTTTCTGATTTAAAAACCCACATTTGCACTTGTTTCCCCCTTTCCTGTAACTAGTTTAGTCCAGATACAGAGTCTTAGTTTTAGCACTTGAATTTGCTTATTCATGATCAACACTTGTTCAGAACTTTTAAACACTAAATAACCTACTAATTACTACAGCATTCAACTTTCCTCATTACCTAGAGGAAAACAGTTTTGGTACTTACTTTCCTCACTTGCTTAGAGAAAAACAGCCCTTGTACTCACTTTCCTCACTTATCTAGAGGAAAATATTTTTTTTATTCAGGCATGTCCAAGACTCAGCTCCCAATGTTCTCTCCTGTCTATCTGATGAATCTGGGCATCTTGTGGCAATGTAGAAATTGCCTCATGTACACAGACAACACTCTCCTCCTACCACCCAACACTACAACCTGTGGGAAATGCACTTATCTAGCCAAACTGGAGGTAAAGCTCTCTCCAATCAAGACTGAACTTGACAGTCAAGAGAAGAAGGCAAAAACTTGCACCGCACCACACTCATCACATAGTCTCACTAAATCAACACCACCAAAATCCACACATAGAAACACAAAAACCTTCACGGAGGCTCTCAATAATAATCTGCTCAATCAACAGAGACCTCCAAAGCAGAAATGCAAGCAACCTCCATCCCCCCAACACAACCCAAATGACACATAGCACGCAGACTCAGTATGCCAATCAACCACAGCCAATAAGGCAAAACAACATACCCAACACACTAGTCATAGGTGACTCTATAGTCAGGCACACTGATGTCCCACTCACCAGGCTAAACAAGTAGAAGGTTACTGTCAGCTGCCTGTCAGGTGCCAGGATCCGCCACATAACCCATGCACTCAGGTCACTCCACAACAAGTACAAATATGACTCTGTCATTGTCCATGTTGGTGTGAACGACCTGAGATGTACCTCCCTGGACTACATGAAAAGACACATGGAAGAGCTCACCGATCTTGTAGCCCAGGCAGGTATGACCCTAGCCCTGAGTAGCATTCTGCCATCACCCAGAATGGTGCCGCAGTACAAGGACAAAATGATTGACTTCAACAATTGGCTAAGCTTCTGATGCCATTCTAAAGGGATCCAGTATCTGTCTGCCTGGTCGACAGACCACAATGCTTTGCCAGAGATGGCCTGCACCTGTCACCCCTGAGATTCCGGATACTGGTAAAGTTTCTTGCCGCCCCTATAGTGCCTTTTTTAGGCAAGGTTCAAATGACAAATTCACCACCGTAACAGGAACAGGCAAGTAAAAACTGAGGGTGATGCTACTCAATGCCAGAAGTCTAAATCAAAAAATGCACTCACTCGAGGCACTCCTTAAAATGGAGAACATCGATATCTGTACAGTGACTGAGACCTGATTTAAGACTCCAGAGAGCACCCCTGCACTACCGGGCTATAACTCATACCACACTTTTCGGCCATGTAACCTGGACCGGAACACCAAAGGTGGAGGTGTGTCCATATTCATTAAGGATATCCACACCTTCAGGCTAGTTGCTCAGCATAATGCAGCCAAGGTTATCCAAGTGCAACTAACTCTGGGCAAAACTGCAATCCAAATTGTAGCTTGCTCCAAATCACCCACCATGCCCCAGGATTCCCACTCTTCTTTTCTTGATGTACTGGAAAATATTAGGGTTCAACCAAGCACCCTAATAATGGGCAATTTCAACTACCCCATCATTAACTGGGAAAACTACTCATGTACCAACTCCTTCGCTCAGCGCTTTCTGGAATTCATAAACTCCAATGCCTTGGATCAACTTATCCACACCCCCACCAGGGGGAGCAGTATCCTAGCCCTAGTCATTACCAACATGACCGACCGGTGTTCCACACCTGAAGTCAACACATCATTGGTCCGATCCGACCATAAGCTAAATACCCTAGATATCCACATCCTGCCCCCCCCCCCCCCATTAAGGAAACCATGGTAAAAAAATTCTCCAAAGCCAACTTCATGCTTCTTAAGACAGAAGTGGTGAACTTCATGACACCCATGCAGATGGACAATACAGTTATGACTACTGAATCCTACACAATTGCACTTTATAAGCACTTACATGAGTGCATGGATTGTGCTATCCCAAACAGAACCAAGACGCTATCCTCCAAAAAAGGAAGCCAATCTGGTGGTCCCCTGCCATAAACAAACTGTACAACAGAAAGAAGAAACTGTTGCAAAAGAGAGTAAAATCCCACGAGTGGAGGAGCTCCCTGGTCAGCCTCAGTAAGAAGCTGCGATCCCTGATAAAATCCTCCAAAGCTAGTTACGAAAACAAAATCACCACTGATTCTAAAGACAACCACAAAGCATTCTATAGCTATGTCAAGAATCTCAATGGCAACACTCAGATCTGCTCTGAGTTACAGCACAATGGCACTAAATATACAGACCCAACTGATATTGCCAACATCCTGGCAGATAGGTTCAGTGCTAACTTTACCCCCCTCTCACCCCCTAAAGAGCCTATGTCTATACCGAAAGAATGCAAAGTTCCTGTAATCATGGCTGCACAGGTAAAAACCACACTCTACAAAGCCAAGAACACAACATCCATGGGACCAGACAACATCCCAGGCTGCATTCTACACGAACTACAGAACGAACTGGCACCACACCTAAGTACCATGTTCAATCATAGCCTCACCTCAGGCTTTGTGCCTGCTGAATGGCGCACAGCAACGGTTATCCCACTCCACAAGAAGGGGAGTCACCATGGACCCCGGGAACTACCGCCCCCATTAGCCTGATGAGTGTGGTCTGCAAGGCCATGGAACGTATCATCATGGAACTTATAAACAAAGACATTGGTAATCTCCAAACTCTGAACCCCACCCAGTTCAGGTTGTAAAAGGCAAATCATGTCTCCTAAACCTGATAGACTTCTTTGAAGCAGTCACCAAAGCCGTAGACAAGGGTAAGGTGGTTCACACAGCCTATCTAGATCTTGCCAAGGTTTTCAACACCATCCCCAGCTCTGGAATTATAGATAAACTTACTAAACTAGGTATAAATCCATATGTCACAAGATGGGTTGCCAACTGGCTCACTGACAGAACCCACACTGTGAAAGTAGCATACTCCAAATCCGACTTCAGACCAGTGACAAGTGGAGTACCACAGGGTTCAGTCCTGGGTCCTCTCCTGTTTGGTATCTACTTCTCTGAAGTACAGGCTAACACAGAAGGTCTTTGGCTAACGAAGTTCGCAGATGACTGCAAGCTAGGAGCCATAATCGAAACTCCTAATGATGTGGACATCCTACAAAAGGGTCTCACTGAGGCAGATGCCTGATGTCAAAGCCATGGCCTCAAACTCAATGCCAAAAAGTGCATTGTCATCCCCTTTGGTAAAAACTCTGTACCCATGAACTACAACATAGACGATAGTATACTTAACACCAAAAGTGTGATAAGAGACCTTGGGACACAGGTGGACAGTAGTCTCTCCTTTGATAATCACATTGCCACAGTAGTCAGGAAATCCTTCAACGTGGCACACCTCATTACAAAAGGTTTCTCATGCAGAAAAAAAGGTCATTGTTCCCCTCTACTCATCACTCATTAGACAGATTATAGAGTACAGCTCCCCTTTTGGTATGTACCTCACAAGACATCTACAACAACTGGAAAGGCCACAGAAATACCTCACAAAGAGTATTACCGGCCTCAAACAGATGCCCTATGCAGACCATCTCAAAAAACTCCAGCTTTACTCCGTCGCAAATCACCTACTCAGAGGTGATCTCTGCCTAACATACAAAGCTATGTGAAACCCTTAGCTGTTGGACATGCTCCACTTAAAGAAATCCCAATCCCTCCAAGCTACACGCTCTAGAGACCTAAACCTTGTCACCACAATAAACAGAACATGCCAGAGGGATAGATTCCTGTCCCAGAGACTTCCAATACTCTGGAATAAACTATCTATCTATATCAAACAAAGCTCCTCATTAGCACTTTTCAAGAAAAATCTTGATGATTGGATGGGAAATAGGAAATTCACCCCGGGGATCACCTCTGTGGCTCTGCTCGACAGTGGCACAGGAAAATAATTTTGTTTGGTGGCAAAAGCCAAGGGAACTTTTTGGCTGGGCTGGTATAGGCCCCAGGGCCAATAGCCTAGTACCTACCTATGAACCTATGAAAACTGTGTTACTAGTAGCCTTGACCTCAGCCAGAAGAGTATTGGAGCTACAAGCCCTCATGGCTATCCCTCCAGTCATAATTTTCCACAATGACAGGGTTACTCTTAGAAATAACCCTTCCATCATGCCAAAGGTGGTGAATGACCTGTCCCTCAATCAGGCCATCCACCTATCTTTCTTCCCTAAACCACAGGGGGACAGCGAGAGAGTACTTCACTCCCTAGATGTTCATAGACAACTCAGGTTTTATCTGCATAACACCAGGTCCATCAGACAGGCTGACCAGCTTTTCATCTCCTTTCACCCCAAGGCCCTGGAGAAGGCAGTGACCAAACAGACCATCTCTTTCTGAATTTCTAAGGCCGTCACCTTCTGCTACCAGTACCATGGAAAATCTCTGCAAGGTATTGTTAAAGCACACTCCACCAGGACTGTGGCCTCCTCTGGAATCTTCTTCAAGGGCCTGGATACCTCTACCATTCTTGAAGCTGCTTTTTGGTTGGTCATTAGTACACACCTTTACTAAGCATTACACACTAGAACACATTTCTAGAGCTAGGGCAGGATTTGCCAGGGCTATCCTTCATGGATTCCTGGAGACAGCCTGTAGACCACCTCCCCATTCACAGTGAGCTTTGGCACTTACCCATATGTGAGATGCTGCAACATGGGAATAGAAGGACATATAAATGTTGTGTAAAATCTTACCATAACCATAGATGTCCTTCCCTTCAATGTTGCAATATTCCTTCCCACCCTCCTTCCCTTCCTGTTACTTTGCATTTCCCTTTCTGGGTGGCACAGGATGGGCTCCGACTGGGGCTTACAGTTCTGAGGGCTGGTGCATGCAGACATCACTTTTATGGCCCACATTCCCTGAGCCACTTCAGACATCCCACTCGCCACTGGGGAACTGAAAACTTCTGCATACTGGCTGGACGTACATGAAGCAAGCGAAGTAAACCCATATGTGGAATACTGCAACATGGACGAGAAGGACATCAACGGTTATGGTAAGATTTTACACAACTTTTCTTTACCAACACTGAATTGTTAATGAAATTCGGTATTGCAGATAATATTTTAGAAATACTATCCTGTAATAAGAGCTAATTTCTGCTTTTGGGAGTTGAACCCATATGCCACTAAGCTGATGTATTCATTGCCTAATGCAGTCACCAATAGCTATTGGAAAAGGCATGTATGCTTGATATAAAACTTTAGGTATGTTTGCTCAAGCTGATATGGGCTGATGACCTGAAAAGTATTATTTGGATTGCATTCATCCTTGATTCATACTTAGTCAATGCCTCTGTGAGGTGAGCGAGTCTCTCCTTCTGCAGTTCTACAGTATGGAAGAAAGATATGGAAGCATAATGAATAACTGTATTGGCTGGATAATACATGTTAAATCAGTGACTGGTGATGGGTAAGTATACTTACACAACTGAGGGGGTTAGTGTCTTAATTCCTCCTACCATTGGCTCAGGGGGGTCCTGCTTGCACCTCTCCATATCTCTGTAATGGTGATGACATTGTTTCTCAGTTTGTGAAATGTCTTTTGCATTGGAGACACCATTGGCCAAGCTTTTCCAAGCCTCAGCCTTATACTGAACCCAGTATGATTCCCCTGGAGCAACTTACAGCTGTAGCACTTGACAAGGAGTGCCACAAAAAAATCCTGGACTCCTCAGCACCTCACTTTTGTGCTCTAAATGGAGCGCCATCTTCACCTTTGCCAGCCATGTCTAAAGACATCATGCTAGAACTTTGTGTCTTAATTGATGTCCAGTACAGATATTGTATGTAATAGCCAGTGTGCAAAGACACACAGCCATGCCAGCGGCATTTGCACAATTGAAAGCACAGACATGACTTGGCAGTTGTGAATGATTACATCCAAAAGCACTGGAGGTGTGAAATATGGCAGTGAGATTTGGAAATGTGTGATGCTGAACCTATTTCATTGTTAAACACTGAAGTGTTTTTATGATGTTTGTTATAATCATTGCTTTATGTAAAATAATATAAATTGTGACATATTAGGCTGTTGCGACTTGCACAATGGTAAAACTTAGTACTACCCCCTTGGATTCAAACCCATGTGAAAAAGAAGGATAAAATGTTAACCTTTATTTTAACTGTCAGTGCCACAGATGAGCTTCCTTTTATTTCGGTGTTAATTTGAGATACATTAATTCACAAATGAATGGAGATGTACTTAAGTGATGCCTGTATGTGTGTGACTTTAAGTAGTCATGTTACTGCATTTCTTTGTAAAAGGCCTTATGCCTGGTTGTAAATACATATTAGATGCATGGCTTAAGTATTACATTTTGGAGTATGTTCCTTGCATACTTCGTATGACTTACTGTCGCAAACACATACTTATGATATGTGATGAGTCATAATAATAATAACAAAGCTGTTGTACACCTCATACCTATGCAAGTGCTTTTTAAAAGAGCTGCCCTCTTCATTGTTATGGTTAACATAATTTATGCACATTATATTGGACTTATCTATTAAGTATTAAATGATAATTTTGTTTTTGTTGCAAAAATCGTATTTATGATACTCATTTATGTATATTTTTACAGTCCTAGAAAATGTTTGTGACAAATGTCTCTCTGACTTCCTCAGTAAAAGTATCTGTAAACTGGATTAGAGCTCTGCATTACCCATCCTGTTTGTCTAAAGTCACTTCAGTAACACTTTGTGCCACAGAGATAGCTAACAGGTGCATTTTCTTCACGCAGTACTGTCCCAAGTTTTGACAGCTGCAGACTTGATGCTAGGCTCGTTTGTGATACTGATGGTAGACCAAATTAAATTTTTAATTTTTGCCTTCAGCCGTGAATTGTGTCTGCACACTGCCAAAAAAAAAAATTAAAAATTGAAAGGGAAATGAAAACAATCAAAGGGTATGTCTAGCAATGACCAGCATTATTCTTTGCTTTTCATCCATTTCATATATACTTGCCACATCAGAATTTCTGTCACGCATTATCAGGCTTTAAGTAATGCCAACTAATGTGAAAGGGGACAGACTGCAGCTGACATTAGATATTTTTTGACATGACAGGTACTTTTAATACTGACATCATGTCAAAGGAAATTTCTGTCTGTCAAGATTACTATTTGAGAGATATGTTGATTTATTGCATTATATGTAATACACTTTCCACATGCCATGTTCATAGGTTCATAGGTGGGTACTAGGCTATTGGCCCTAGGGCCTATATAAGCCTAGCCAAAAGGTACCCTGACTTTTGCCACCCAAGAAAATTATTTTCCTGTGCCACTGTCGAGCAGAGCCACAGAAGTGATCCACAGGGTGAATTTCCTATCTCCCATCCAATCATCAAGATTTTTCTTAAAGAGTGCTATAGGTTCATAGGTAGGATTACTGCTTTTGCATTATCATGATTTACAGAATGTCATATTTCACCTCATACATATCACATGTTACTATTAATACTGATAAAAGCTGAGTTTCCAAACAGCAACAACATATTCATAGACAAAAATGAGCATCAAATAGTTATTCTGAACCACTCATTAAAATATAAGCATGTGTAAACTGGATTTGAACCCTGTATTACCTGTTTTGTTTCTCTAAACTCAGTGCACCAGTACAACGCTCAATTGCTCTCCTGGAGGAAGACCAAATTAAATTTTTCAGTTTTTGCTTTGGGGGTGAACCATTGTTCACTTCTAGTGACCACAGCTATTCTCTATTGCACAATAGAGAATAGCTGTGGTCATTAGCAGTTTCACAATGCCAAGCAGCACGCAAAGGGGAGGCCAAGAAAATTTTTTTGCAAGTATCTGTTTGTAGTGTTTTCTCAACTTTGGCTGCCTTATTAGATTATATTTTAAATATGTGCATTACTAATGGTATACAAATGCCACCACATCTAGATTTGAACCTTGATACCACGACATGAACACGACACATTTCAGACTATTTTCACTATTTGTCACAGACAAGAGGCAGAGTTATGAAGAAGAAAGTAGCTTACATACAGTATATGCAAGAAGTGACATTATATCACTTAACATTAAAGGTCCTACATAAGCATTTTCTTACAGTTGTCCTTAGTAAATTCCCAGTAGATGTGTAGACAAATAGTATATATGCAACAGTTAAGCTAACAACTCCTGTCAAAAAAGCAAAAAATGTTTGAATAATACAGTTTCTGTTACCTTCCTTTTGTTAGCATCATTCCCCTTTTTATGCTAGTCTGACAAAAATGCAATGTCATTTACATTTATTTTGATATTTTTTTATTATTTAACTATGTACTTCCTCTGAATTACAGACACCATATTTTTCCTCAGATATACAGTTGAATCGTAAGCATTTGGTAATACAAATGTTATAAAGGGTTTCTCTCCTAAGTAAATCAGTGTAATGCCCTATCTTTTTATTAAGTTTGTCCCTGACACACCGTCAGTAAATGTCTATTAAAGTAGCAGGAGTGAGAAAAACGTAATTATTCCTGCAGTTAGTTGCTAAAGGCTTGCAAGTGTGACTGATTAGTGTAACATTTCACGGTGCTGCTTCTTGCATTGCTAGTGCATGGGCACAGAACCTTGTAGATTCTTACAGCATGTTTATCTTCTTAGCACTTAGTATAGATTGTGATATTCATGAAAGTTAATGATTTGATATCTGATTTACATATTCACAGTGCTCACAGAGCTGAATCTGCACTATATAAGCTAATCATGGAAGTAAGGCACTTGAGTAGTAGTAGGGAGACTAGATGCACACACTTTTTGATACTTCTATTTTACTTACAATACTCTTGTTACTTTCAGAATTGATTTTCTGTAAATGTATGTTGATATTTCTTACTAAGGAATTTGTTTTGACATTACGAATGAATTAAATTTCACAATAAAGTTGTTTTCTGTCTGAATTGCTTGTCCATTGCTGTTGTCATAGCAATGTATCTAAGTTATTTGTTTTAATGAAAACATTTATTGCTTGTAAATGTTACCTGTGATTACAGAATCATTTCTTTGAGCATCTGAATACTTGTTCCAAAAATATATTAAATCAGTATTAGCAATCTCAAAGGGTTTACATTTGTAGTCCACCAAATATGCTAAGTCTGGGATGTATTTTTGTCTGACATTAACACAAGTGGATAGCCAATTAATTTGTAAGTAGAGATATCTTTGTAATGCCGCTATGTTGTACAGAGTTACAAAGTTGCTGTCTTCTTTACAGAATTTTATCCATGCTTTTAATTTACTTTGTTTTATTGAGGGGTAAAATTAATGTATTACTGTTGTTGTACTTCTAATGAGCTTTACTTTTTGCTTTAGCTTTTTGTGTGTGTGATACCTGGATAAATTCAAACATTTTTCTTTCATTAACACTCACAATTTTGGCTTAATTTCCTTTTTTTTTCTCTTCCTATGTTACATCTTATACGGTGCTATGGCACCCAAGATATCTGTTCCCTGTAAACCTCAGTTTACAGATGCAGAGAATGAAGTCATCATCCAGGCACTACAGAATAATGGATCATGCCAGTTAGGCAAGGGCTGAGCTGACACGTTTTCCTGTGACCATATGTGGAAGCAGATAACCAATGACATTAACACAGTTGGAAGACATGGTCAGGATTACTAGAATATAAGACATTGTGCCAGTGATATGATTAAGAATGTCAAGCATAGGGCAGCTGAAATTTCCTGAAAAAGGATGGCTATAGGTGGTAGTCCTGCTAGCAAATCACCATTAACTGAGACAAAGGAGTTTCTGTCCACTGTCACAGATCCAGACAGCGCAGCAGGAGGTTCACATAGAGTCATTAATGTTAGTGCTGAGATGGAGAACCACCAAAGTGTGTTTACTGCTAAACCTCCAGGTATGTCACATAAGAAATAATTAGCCTTTTGTATATACATATATAAATAAATATATATCCATCCACCCACAACCCCTTTTTCCCATTTTTGCACATGAGGTTGGGGTGTCACTTCAACAGTGACAATCATCTAGAGCCAAGGTTCACAGCACCAGGTAGCTAGCCCTGCCATAGTAGTTCATCCACACCACATATTTGCGTGCACACTCACACTGATGCCCAATTTAGAGTGTCCAATCCACATATTACATGACTTTGGAATGTGTGAGGAAACTGGAGCACCTAGAGGAGTCCCATGCTAACACAGAGAGGACATGCAGACTCCACACAGAAGGTACCCCAGTTGAGAATCGAACTGGGCAACCTCTTGCTGTGAGGCGGCAATACTATCTGCTGCACCATTGTGCCACCCATATATAAATATATATATATATATATATATATATATATATATATATATATATGTGTGTGTGTATGTATATATATATAAATGAGTGAGGGGTGGGGGAGAAGTGAGACAGAGAGAGAAGGCGAGAGAGATTTTGGTAAAATATACTGGAAAGAGAATTTTTGTTTAAGATATTTTTAATTAAGCAGATGTAAAGTATATTGTCTGTTTTCTGGTTATTGTAATACTTATCGTCTGTCTTTTATCAACATTTCTTCTGTCTAGGCAATCTGGTAATGATTTTACATGATCACCTGCACATGGTAGGCATTTCTGCATACATTAAAGTCCTTTTTAAATTGCATTTTCATCTAGTATTGCTTAAATTATGTTTTTCTGTAACACAAGTTTCATCAGGTTTTATTCCTTTTCTCTCTTTGTTGTGTTAATTACTTATCATAAATGATCCATTCACTGACACTGGAGCTCCTACCTCCTGATGTCATAGTCTATGTAGCCTCTGATGATGATGATGATGGTGATGATGAAGCATAGCCCACATCCACTGCACATATTTTGGATACAGGCAATATACTTATTCATCCCCATAACAAGGAGTCTCAGAGATAGGACAGGTTGAAGGCAACACAGTTTATCAGGGTAGTGTGGTTACTCCAGCTGCATAGTTGACTGAGTCTCCCCATAATCATCATGTTGATGAAGTACCACACAGGGGTGTTGGTAAAGGTGCTTGATGGAGGCATGCTGTCCCCACTACTCCTGACGTTAGTGTGTCAGTAAGTGTCATGCAATGTACGTGTAAGACTGTAACCATAAACAAGAAGCCACTGGAACCAAGGCAGTTGGAATGTGAAAATCCATTTTAATGTTAAAATAACAAAAATAAGACACGCAAGTTAAAACTTTCGCCCAGAGGGCTTCCTCAGGCATTTAAGATCTTAGGGGAGGAAGGAATTATGCACATACAATTCAGCTATTAATAAGGAATACGATAGTATATTGCTTGTAACAATTTTAAGATATTCAGTTATAGTCATTTGGAAGTAACCATTGAACATTTCTCCCTCTTTGAAAAAGGATTCACATTTATTCTTGCTAAGCGCTGTGACTTGGTTGAGTCTTTGGTTGAAGTCAAACTTTTTCTTTTCAGATTGAACTTGGCTATCTAGTTCCAAGACACTAAGCCTAATAGAAATATTATACATCAGGACTTCTTTAAGAAAAGTACACTAATTCTGAATTTGAACCCATTAGCACTAGTCTTTGGTACAGATTGTGAAAAAAGAATTTTATATATTTTTGTCATCAGGCCACAACAAAATTCAATATTAAAATCTTACCAAAGAGAAGTATATACTCTTTCACTATTTAATTGATGATAAAACACTGTGTGTGATGAAACCCAATAAAGGAGGAGGTGTTGTCTTACATGATGTGATTGATTATATTAGTGACATATTCACCTTATTACAGAATGGAAATATCTATTCTAAGAATGAGGTAAATGTGGTCTACAACACCACAAGCTAGATTTGTATTTGGATGAATGTCTGATCCAAGAGTATATCTCATCTACACTTTGTAATTTTTCTAGAATACCTTCCCCATTATACTCTTTTTGGAATCCTGAAGTTCACAAGAATATACAACAGCCACCCTTTAGACCAATAGTGGCAGCACAGGGGTCAAAAACATAGTCTTTTGCAGTGGTGATAGACAGTCACTTAAACCAATATTTGAACATGACACACACTAATAATTAACATAATGACTACGTTTTTAGTAACATGATTTAAAGATTGGTATTTATCCATGTGACTTTTATAAGATTTTAGTTCTGATGAAGTCCTTTTGCACTTTGCTTGTGCAAACGCAACTTGCTTAACTTAGATATTATTTTAGTTCCCTGGATTCATGGTGGTTATCTTATTAAATTTTACTATTTTTCAGTCTGCTTCTGAGTTTTCTCTTTGGCTTACTTGGTTTCACAAGTCTGGTGCACTATTCCTTTAATAATGTACTCAGGCATGCCCCATTTGTGGAGACATTGCCTTAATTAGTCCTCCCAGGACTTGTAGGAGAACCACCAAAAAAAGAGAAAATGAGTATCAACACCATGGAGGGTCACTATGTCACCCCTGCTTCCTGTTCCACTTTTAGCCCTTTACAATTTTCTAAGACAAATATGCCCATTTTAACATACAGATTATACCTTTACGAAATCAGTGCCTTAACGTAACATAGTCAGTAAACATGTGTCAGTACGAGAGATACAGACTTCTGTCTTGACAGAATTGCTTTTGCAGAGACAACAGAGGATAACTGTCTTCATTAAAAGAGGGGGATCAAATGAGAGTGCAGCAAAATTCTGCAGGAAAGCAGTGGATATCTTTCCATTTCACTGTTGCAATCAGTATTCATTGCAATAGGGATTCCCTGCAAAGGACGGCCTGACGTCCAGCCAGTATACTAAACCCTTTAGGTTGTTTTAAAGTACACCGTACATCACACGTATGCTCCTTGTGTAGGATAGGTCATAAAGGTGATGTCCAGACGTACTATCCTCAGAGATTCTTTGCCACCAGTCTGATTGCCATCTTTTGGTCATTGGTCTGAATGCCTGTTCTGTTGCTGGTTCACCAAGCCATTACAGATAAATGCCCCAGTGGGGTTTTTGATGTCTTATCTTTCTTTTGAGATATTGTTGCTTGTGGGGTTTCATGTCATCCAAGAAGGGTAAATGTCAGTGTAGAAGACAGAGTCCCCATAAAGATCACTACGAACAGTGTCTGTTTTACCTTGGTGCTTCGCACAACCATATGTCCTGTTCTATTTGCCAGGACTTTGTTTCCAAAACCCTCCATAATAGGCTTTCTTCTTTGGTGCTTTATCTTGAGAATCAACATCTTGAGCTTCTTGCTAAAGACATGATGGAGGGAAATTCTCGCTGTGAGGGACAGTCATTTGGGATGAAGAAGGTCAAGAAACCTAGGCTGGAATCTTCTGTTGTTCAGCCTCCTTTGGACATCCCTCCTGAGGTGAGTGATAGCTTGGAGGTTCACCTGGCTTCATTGCTGGATTCTTCTGCCGCAACCGGGTTGGATGCTAGTGGGGATCCAACCTTAGGCACATCTGATGAGGTATTGCAGATGTCCGCTTCACATGTTCAGGGGAAACCATGGCTGATTATTTTTGAGGGGCCTAGAGGTGTTTCCAAATTTTAGTCAGAGAAGAAATCCCTACTACAATTATTAAATGCCATCCAAGGTCGAAGCCTTCCAGATTTATAAGTCAGATATCCACTTAAAGAAAAAGCAGAAGACTAAACATGTTTCCTCCGCTCCTAAGGATCCACAGAGTGAATCTCAGTCCTTCATTCAGGGGTTGTTTAGTGCTTTGATGGCTTTAAATCCTATTCACGGAGTTTCTGTTCTAGTCCCCCCAGTCCTCAACCCCCTCCCTTAAGAGACCCAGAGAACAGGATTCCTCTGAGGAGGAGGCAGATTTAGATGAGGAATCCCTTGCCTACTCCTTCCAGATTCCCTCTCCTTTGGACTGTGGATCAGAAGAAGAGGAATGTACTAGTCCTGATACTCCCTTTGAAGAGATTTCTTTTGTGGACACTATCTCTAGGATGATTGAGATCTTTAAATGGGATTGTGCTGAAATTTCTGAGCTACAAAAAACTAGTATTATGAGCTACTGCAAATGGATTCTCCCAGACCTTCTGTGGTCCTTCCTGTTTTGGCTGCTATGTCGAATGACTTTTCTAATGCCTCTAAGCCCCCTGCCCCATAGAAACCTAATAGGTTCTATAGGCTGCTTGAGGACTGTACGTTCTTGCACAAATGTCCTTATGCTGTCCTCTCCATGGTGTCAGTAGCTTCTTATGAGCCTTCTTAATTGCTTCCTTCTCCTAAGTTACTGCTGTCTGATGAAGATAGCAGAGCTATGGAAAGGCTAGGCAAGAAGGTCTTCACCTCTGATACCTTGGCTTTTAAGGCTAATTATCAGATCCATATGTTAAGGTACTTGTTGGCCTTTCTTTCCTATGTCTGTCAGGTGATTTCTGATGTTCCAGACTCTGAAGGTAAAACTTCACCCTTTTAGTTGTGATGTAGCAGATGCTTCTCCAAGGGCTGCTGCTTTTGGGTAAGTCATGAGGAGTTATTCTTGGTTGCAACGTCAACATTTGCCGGATAATATTAAGGCTACGTTGATGGATGCTCCTCTAGATATTAAGTGTTTTGTGAAGTTGCTGCTGATTTGTTTAAGTCCCTTCATGATAAGGCAATGCTTTATTGGAACTTATTTATGTGTTCATTTCTCCTGTGCCTAAATTTCAGAGAAACTTCCTCAATAAGCCAACCTTTGTTCACAGGCAGTCTTGCCCTGCTTCTTCGGGTAAAAAGGGTGACAAGCAGGCTCCTGCCTCAGAAGTCTCCTTTTCCTAATAAACCAGGTGCTGTCTGACTATCCTATTCTTACCAGCCACATTCCACTTTCTCTTCACCTCTGTCTGTCTCTTTTCCTGTTTGGCTAAAGATTACTCAGGATTCCTGGGTTCTTTCCATTATCCTCCAGAGCTATTTCATGGTTGTGAAATCACTGACCCCATCATGGGAATTTCTCAGCCCACTCAGGAACAGCTGTCCTTTTTTTGGGGGGTGCTTCGAGATCTTTTGAGTCAGGGTACTAGTCAAGAGATGCCTGTGACCCAAAGATAAGGGGGTTTTACTCCAGGATGTTTCTAGTGCTTAGGAAAGAGGGTACCTGGAGACCAATTTTAGACTTGTCTCATCTAAACACTTTTCTGAAGGTACCTTCTTTTTGAACATTGTCCCTTCAGACTTTGTTTCCTCTTTAGCATCCTCAGGCTTATGTGGTGTCTCTGGATCTCAAGTATGCTTATCTCCATATCCGTATTCATCCCCCTTTCAGGAAGTTTTTACATTTTGGCCTTTATACTGCCCCAAGGCTATCCACCAAATGCCTCACACCTGTGATTGCTTTTTGCAGACTTCAGGGGATCCAAGATTTTCCTTACTTGGATGACCTCCTGTTTCAGGGATCCACTCCAGAGATCTTGTTGCAAAATCTTCATTTTACCATTTCCCTTCTGCAAAGCCTGGGGTTCACAATAAACTTCAAAAGTCTTTTCTGACTCCTTCTCCGGACCATGTTTTTTTGTGGTGTGCAGGATCCATACTATGCCTATGCTGGCATCTCTGCCTCCTCCCATGGTCTTAACACTCATTTATTTTTTTCATACTCTTCTTCCTCTGGCCTCTGTAACAGTCAAGGAATTTCTGAGAGCTCTGAGATTCATGGCATCCACCATCCCTATGCTCCCTCTGACCAAACTCCACATGAGAAAGTTTTGTTGGTTTCTGAAGTCAGTTTGGCTTCAACATGCGCTTCCCCTTGAATTTATATTTTCTCTTCTACCTTGTCTCAAGAAGGAACTTCATTGGTGGATTCAGCAGTTTTCTCTAAATCCTTCTTTTTCATCCCCATCCTCCCTCTCAGGAGCTGTTTACAGATGCTTCAGACATGAGATGGGGAGCAGCATTTGGCTTCCTACAAGTGCAGGGTGTTTGGTCACCTCCTCAACCGAAAGAGCACATCAGTGTCAAATAAATGAGAGCTGTTCTGCTGGCTCTTCAGGGTTTTCAACCTGTCTTCTCCCCAGGACCTCTCAAGGTGTTTACAGACAATACCGCAGTAATGTGGTATGTAAATAAAAAGGGGAGGGGGTGCAGCAAGATCTTTTCTTCTTTGCGGTTAGCACTCTTGGTGTGCGGATTTGCTATCCAGTATCAAGTGACTCTTCAGGCAGTTTGCATTTCTTGATGTCAAAATGTTGTGGCAGACACTATGAGCAGGTCTTAACTCAATCCCATGAATGGATGCTTCACAGAGATGTGTTTCTGGACATTGTCCATCAGTGGGGTACTCCTCAAACAGATCTTTTTGCCTCCCCTATGAACAGACAACAACTTATTTTTTGTGCCAGAGTCCCAGACCCTCTGGTTTGGAAGGTGAATGCCCTATCTTTTTCTTGGAAGAGTATGTTTCTTAATGCTTTCCCTCCCTTTCCCCTCATTTCAAAAGTCCTGTTCAAAATTCAACAGGATGCTCCCAGAATCCTGTTGGTGACTTCCTTTTGGCCAAGACAGCGTTGGTTCCCTCTTCTTCAGCATTTAGCTAAGCGCAGTCATCACAAGTTACCTCCCAGGGTGGATCTATTCACACAAGACAAAGGATCTCTCGTCCATCTCCACCTGTCCACTCTTCAGCTGACATTGTGGGTGATAAGATTTTGACTCCACTTAGACACCTTTCTTCTGAGGACATGGTTAGAGTCCTGCAGGACACCTGGAAACCCAGTACTAGGAAATCTTACTTATCCAAATGGAAGAGGTTTTCTGTTTGATGTCCTTCTTGTAACCCAGACCCACTTTCTGTGGATGTTCCTTTGGTTCTCTCTTATTTATGTGAATTGCTCAATGCTGGCTTGGCTTATTCTTCTATTAAGGCCTGCTTATCAGCTATCTCTGCTTGTTTGCCTTTATCTCCTCCTTTAGCTTCTAGATTTGAAGCTAAACAATTCCTTAAAGGCATCCTTCATATTAGGACTCACAGAAAGCCTGTTCTTCCTCCCTGGGATCTTAATTTTGTTTTGGAAAAATTGACTCAGGTTCATTTTGAGCATGCAGCTTCAGCTTCCTTGCATCGTTGCTGTTGGAAGACTGTTCTTTTGATGGTCCTAACTTCTGCCAGACAGGTACCTGAGCTTCAAGCCCTTATGGCTTGTCCTCGTTTTTTGGTATTTCATAAGGATAGAGTCTCCTTGCATACTAATCCTTTTTTTGTACTCAAAGTGGTGAATATGTTGTTCCTTAATCAGTCTGTTCATTTGCCCACTTTTTTCCCTTCTCCACAATCTGCCAGTGATAAGGTGCTGCACACGTTGGATGTGCATAGACAACTCAGATTTTATTTGGATAAGACTAAGACTTTTCATAAATCTGGTCAGCTCTTTGTTTCCTTTCATCCTAGGTCCTTAGGACTGGCTTTTCCAAGCAAGCTATTTCTTCTTGGATTTCTAAAGTTATTTATTTTTGTTGTTCCTTTCATGGTAAGAACCTACCTTCTTCTGTTAATTCTCATTCTACTAGAGCTGTGGCTCCTTCTGATGCCTTTTTCAAAGGTTTAGATAATAACACCTTTCTTCAGGCAGCTACCTAGACTTCTTTGCATACATTTACCAAGCAGTACAAGTTGGATGGCATTTCCAGAGCTAGAACTGATTTTTCCGGGGTCATCCTTCATGGCTTCCTGCAGAGCTCTGCTGGTCTTTACTCCTCCGTCTCTTCTTTCTGAGGTTTGGCACTCTCCCTGTTGTAATAAATATTGCAGCAATGAACTGGAAGGACATAGTACAACTGTGTAAAATCTTACCATAACGGTAGATGTCCTTCTCTTCACTGTTGCACTATTCACACCCCCCCCCCATCCATTTCTCTTCTGGATGTACTGATTACCTCTCTTTTCCTTGGATTCAGTTCTGAGGATGGTATGTCAAGACATCACATTTATGCCCTACACTATGCATGGAGCATACATGTGATGTATGGCGTACCTTAAAGCAACCTTAAGGCTTTGGTATACTGGCTGGACATCAGGCCGCTCTTGGCAGGGGATCCCTATCATAATGAATACTGCAACAGTCAAGAGAGGGACACTACCGTTATGGTGAGATGTTACACAAATGTGCTTTATTGAGACTCTGCTGAATTTTAAAATTTTTAAAGAAGCCAGAAAGACACTTAAAGAGATACTTGAAATGAAAATTACCGAAATGTGTTTATTAACAAAGTTGTTGCTCATTAATTTACTATTAAAATGTTTTGACTGTGTATGTTAAACTATAAATGAAAGAACAAGCACAATTATTAGCAAATATTGACCATGTTTAAGTAAAACATAACATTTGAACTGAAATTTTAAAATATATAGAGTTTATAATACAAGATGATTTTTTAAAACATGTGGATTTCATAATACTGCGAACTAGTGATACAATGTACGATAAAGGATAATGCACATAGCTGAAGAAGTATTTATTGAAAAACTACTTCATTTATAAAAGTGCTGCTGATTGAATGACAGGCACTTATACTCAGCATGTGCTCATCACATTGATCAGTGCTGTAGTAGCCTTAGTTTTATGGGTTATATCCTGCATAGGAGATAACAGACTGCCAGCTTCCAAAGCTTCAGGGCACCAAAGACTTTCAAGTTTTAGCAGCTTTTGCTGCTTGTTTTCTGTATGGAAAGAGACACCATTTTTGAAGCAGTCTTGTAGGTCTCATGGATGGTCATTCTTCCAGCCACAAAAAATCAAAAGTTAAGCAAGTAGCCTTAGCCACCACAGTAAGACAGCAGTTTGCCTCAGCCATAGGTGGGTGACTCTGCTGTGACCATTAGTTGTTCCTCATACCACTTATCCTTTACCCCAGAGTCCTGTGGTGTAGCACCTACAGCCACTATTAACCATGGGTTAGCTATATCTTATATGGCTATCGGGGTCCCCTGAATGAAGAGAAACACTCTTTGCCATAAAGAGAGAGGGAATAGGGAATATTCCCTTTCCCTGTTTTGTCAAAATGTTGTGCCCATCTGTGGGGAAGCTGCTGCTGTGTTTAATAACACTGCTGGCCCCATTTTTCTTGTCAAAACGATGCAGAAAATTAAACATATCTATTCCTCCTGCTATTTCCTTAGACAGAAATAGTTTATTGGGTTTGGCTCAGGATTTAATTCAGGATATTAAGCCTTACAATGTAGTTTCTGGTAAAAGAAAGAGGGCTACTTCTTTTCCTGAAGAGATTCAAGACAGGAAGATGAAGAGACAGATCCAGGGTTTCTCCCCAGATTTCTGATTCAGACTCAGTGGAGAGATCAGTTTCTGACTTTCTCTGTGGGGTTTCTCTTTCTCTGAGACTGTTGCCAGAGAGTGCCAGTGTTTTTAGTTAGAGGACACTGAGGTTTCTCAGTCCCTCAGGAAATACTATGAGCTGGTACGGAAGGAATTTCCCGAACCTTCCCCCATTCCTCCAGGTCTGTCAGCTTTTGAGGATGTGTGTTTGTGCTACTATCTGCAATTTTCTTGATAATCAGCCAGCTGACCCTAAAAAGGCAGATGGGTTGTATAAAGTCCCTCAGTATTTAATTTTTGTATATTCTTCCCAAACTTGACACAGTAGCCATAGCTTTAATTAATAATGCTTCTGCTAAACATTAATTTATTTCCAGTGCTACTTCTGAAAAGGATGAGAAGATTATGGGGAAAAAAAGTGTAGGCTTCTGCAACTTTGATTTTCAGAATTTTGAATTGTCAGGCTCATGTATTAAAGTTAGTTCTGACTAATGTAAGTATGATGAATGTTTTGTCTGTAGTTTCTTCTTGTGAGGAAGAATCTGCTTTAAATAAGCTAGCTACTTCTGTTGTAAAAGCCACTACTCATTGTTTTCAGTGTGTATATGACTCACTTGATACTTATTCCAGGACTATGGCCACCAGTGCTGTTTTGAGGTTGTTTGCTTGACTACCTCATCAGAACCTCCTAGATGATGTGAAAAATTATATTTTAAATTCTGCTTTAGACTAAGATTTAGTTTTTGACCACTCTGCTGCAGAAGTGCTCAAAAAGTGTGACAAAAGGGGTAAGATAGATTTACAACCCTCTCTCCTTTTCCAAATTTACTAAGGGATTCTGTGACCCTTCATCCAGTTTCAGCAAAAAGCAAAATAAACAGTCTCAACAAAATGCAGGTAAACAGATGTTTAAGATTTAAGTATACTTTTTTCTGCACTTATTTAAGATTTGAGTCAGTAGATATTGTGTGTCTTTGATTCAGTAAATATTGTGTCTCTGTCTCTCTGCAGTTAAGTTGCCTGAAGTGTGAAAAAGTGTAGCCATCTGGGCTCATTGAAAGTTGTTAGACTGCTTTGAAATTCCTGTGTTAGTGTTAGTTAACCTGAGGGTTTCTGCTAGCATTAAAATCTGTGTTGGTTACATTTCTAGTAATCATTTTAATCGGAGTTGCTGGCTACTGAGACTTGTCTGCATATATCAACTGGACACAAGCTGATTTAAGTATAATTTCCTCTGCACTTAAGATTTGAGTCCGTAAATATTGTGTGTCTTTGATTCAGTAAATATTGTGGCTCTATCTCTCTGCAATTAAGTTGCCTGAAGTGTGAAAAAGTGTAGCCATCTGGGTTCATTGAAAGTTGTTAGACTGCTTTGAAATTCCTGTGTTAGTGTTAGTTAACCTGGGGGTTTCTGCTAGCATTAAAATCTGTGTTGGTTACATTTCTAGTAATCATTTTAATCGGAGTTGCTGGCTACTGAGACTTGTCTGCATATATCAACTGGACACAAGCTGATTTAAGTATACTTTTCTTTGCACTTATTTAAGATTTGAGTCAGTAAATGTGTGTCTTTGATTCAGTAAATATTGTGTCTCTGTCTCTCTGCAGTTAAGTTGCCTAAAGTGTGAAAAAGTGTAGCCATCTGGGCTCATTGAAAGTTGTTAGACTGCTTTGAAATTCCTGTGTTAGTGTTAGTGTTAGTTAACCTGGGGGTTTCTGCTAGCATTAAAATCTGTGTTGGTTACATTTCTAGTAATCATTTTAATTGGAGTTGCTGGCCACTGAGACTTGTCTGCATATATCAACTGGACACAAGCTGATTTAAGTATACTTTTCTCTGCACTTATTTAAGATTTGAGTCAGTAAATATTGTGTGTCTTTGATTCAGTAAATATTGTGTCTCTGTCTCTCTGCAGTTAGTTCCCCACCCCCCTCCATTTCCTGTTGTGGTGTTAATCTTGGTGGCTTTGGAATTGCCCGCCCCTGCTGTAAATCTGTTTTTGCACACTCCTCCTGGACCCATCTCATTTGCTCACTCAACTGAGTACAGTGAGATCATATTTTGATTTCAGATACTCCTACCAGTCCCATCTCATCTGCGGTGTACAGAGAGAGCACTTGGGAAGGACATTCCCCTATAGTATCTTAATCTGCTCTGTTTCCTCCCTCTCCAAAAAATAAAAAATAAAAAAAATTGCACTTCATCTGCTTTACTGTATTTGTGTTTCTTCCTACTTTATTACCTTATTTTGCTTTTGCCTCTTCTTAAAAGTACTCAATTGAATTTATTCTACTGCCTTTATTACTGCTTGTTTGTAGCCTGATTAAATTGTAACTGTTATTCTAAGGCCCTTGGTTTAAGCACTTGGGCTTCAAACCAGTTGTTTTACATTAAGAAGGTTTGTGGTCTGCACTGTTGTGGCAGGACAGGTAGTGTACATCCTTCTAAGTTGGGAACTGCTGATTGAAGGCTCAGTGTCTGTTATTCTAAAAGTGTATTAGTTCTGGGTTAAGCACTTGGACTTCAGGCCTGTTATTTTACATTAAGGTTTGTGGTCTGCACTCTTGTGGGAGGAGAGGCTAGATTCTGCCCTTCTGAGCTGGGAATTTCTGGTTAAAGGTATATTGCGCATGCTTACTTGAACTGTTTCTTTCTGAAATTGGTATGCCTTCTTTGCTGTAGCATAGACTAGATTCAGGCTGGCTGGATCTAGCTTTGTTTGTATAACTTGTGCACTGATCCAGGCCGTCTTTTTTTGGAGAAGGTTTCTCTGTACCCTATTGGCAGGACTGTGCAGTTAGAACTTGTCTGATTGAAGATTGCTGGAACAGGGCTCAGTTTTGAGCTTTTAAACTGGTTAATTGGGTAAAGTGTTGTTTTAATTGTATTTGCTCTATTTTCTTAAAAAAATATATATATATATACTTGTATCTCGCCTTTCTGACCTAGTATAGTCCACTTTTCATGTTATTGCTGAACCCAGGGCTGTGTTACAAGTTTCTGTGTTGCCCATACCTTACTTGGATAGGAGGAAATTTCTCTGTTTACCTGTGAGAGAGGGGAGCTTTGAGCAGCCTATCTGTCCCTGGAGAAGTGGTTTCAGCCCAGAAGGTAGTACTTTATTGGCCATTTTGGGCTAATTTCTATCTCTTTCACTTCCCTGCTATAAAAACATTTGTGTAGTTTTTGCACTTGTATTCCGCAAGTGCCTTCCAGGTGTTCTGTAGAGTCTACAGCAGCAGAGAGACAAAAGAGTGATTAAGTATCATTTTTCTGCTTTTCTTGCTGTCTTAACTAATTCCGCCTAAAACGCCAGTTTTTTTTAGCGAATCTGTGATTTAAAAAGTTTGTTATTGCTACATATTGTACTTATTTGCTGCCTGCACTTGAATTAAGTCATTTTTGTGTTTAAATAATCTGTTTAACAGTTGTAGGCTATACATTCAAGTGTGATAGCCTTTTCTGTGCAGTTAAAGTGTTGTTTTGATTGTATCTACTCTATTTTCTGAAAAAAAGCAAAAAAATACATACTTGTTACCTGCCTTTCTGAACTAGTATAGTCCAGTTTTCGGGTTATTGCTGAATCCAGGGCTGAGTTACAAGTTTATGTGTTGCCCATACCTTACTTGGATAGAAGGAAGTTTCTCTGTTCACCTGTGAGAGAGGGGAGCATTGAGCAGCCTATCTGAAGCTGGAGGAGTGGTTTCAGCCCAGAAGTTAGTACTTTATCGGCCATTTTTGGCTAATTTCTATCTCTTTCACTTCCTTGCTATAAAAATCTCATTTGTGCGGTTTTGTGCACCGGCCAGTGCCATTTAGCTAGAGTTACACTATTCTCGGCTCCACGAAGTCTACTCTTCAATTTTTCCCTTGGAACTAGACAAACCTTCATCTTTAGCACTCAAACCATTCATTTTACAGTCAAGCACTTGCTTAAAACTCATAGCAAGCACTAATTAACCCTAGCACTAGTCCCCCCTATACTGTCCAGAAGAACAAGGCTCTGTATTCGTCCCCACCAGCCAATCAGAAAAACAGCTTACTCTACCTATTCAGGCATGTCCAAAGGGCAGTTTCCGGAGTACTCTTCAGTCCAGCTGGTGAATCTGGGCATTTTGAGGCAATGTTACAACTGCCTCATGTACGCAGACAACCCTCTCCTCCTACCACCAAACACTAATATATATGCGAGAGATGCAATTATACAGTCAAACTCGAGGCAAAGCTCTCTCAACCCAAAACTGGAATTGACAGTCAAGAGGAGAAGGGTAATACTTGCAACACACCACCAGTCTCACATAGGCCTAATAAACCAACACCGGCAAATAACACATATGAATACATGAAAACATACTCGGAGGCTCTAAATAAAAATCTGCAAAAGCAACTGAGACCTCCAAAGCAGACATCCAAGCAACCTCCGCACCCCATCACCAACCATGAAACACATACTTCACATAATCAGTGTGCCATGCAATCACAGCCCTTAATGCAAAATAACATACCCAACACACTAGTAATAGGTGACTCTATAGTCAGGCACACTGATGTCCCACTAACTAGGCTAGACAAGTAGAAGGTTACAGTTAGCTGCCTGTCGGGTGCCAGGATCCGCCACATAACACAAGCACTCAAGTACAAATACAACTCTGTCATTGTCTATGTTGATGTGAATGACCTGAGACGTACCTCCCTGGACTACCTGAAAAGAGACATGGAAGAGCTCTCTGATCATGTAGCCCAGGCCAGTATGACCCTGACCCTGAGTAGCATCCTGCCCTCACCAAGAATGATGCCACAGTATAAAGAAAAAAAATGATCAATTTCAAGAGTTGGCTAAGTTTCTGGTGGGATTCAAAGGGGATCCAGTATCTGTCCGCCTGGGATGACATGCTCAACAAGCTACGTTGCTTTGCAAGAGATGGCTTGCACCTGTCACCCTTAGGCTTTCGAATACTGGCCAAGGCTCTTGCCGCCCCCATAGTGCCTTTTTTAGGCAAGGCTCAAAAGACAAACCCACCACCATAAATAGCACAAGAAGTCTAAACCTCAAAATGCACACACTCAAGGCATTCCTCAGTATGGAGAACATTGACATCTGTGCAGTAACAGAAACCTGGTTTAAGGCTCCTGAGAGCACCCCAACACTACTAGGCTATAACTCATACCATACCTTTCGGCCACAGAACCAGGACCGAAACACAAAAGGCGGGGGTGTATCCATATTCATCAAGGATACCCACAACTCCAGGTTAGTGGCACAGCACAATGCATCAGAGATCATCCATGTGCAACTAACAACGGGCAAAACTGCAATCCAAATTGTAGCTTGCTACAGATCACCCACCATGGCCCAGGACCCCCATTCCGCATTTCTGGAGACCCTGGGAAATATGAATGTCCTACCAAACACCCTAATACTGGGTGATTTCAATTACCCAAACATAAACTGGGAGAACTACTCAAGTACTAACTTCCTTGCCCAATGCTTCCTAGAATTTATAAACTCGAACGCCCCGGATCAACTGGTCAACACCCCCACCAGAGGGAACAACATATTGGACCTGGTCATCACCAACATGGGTGACCGGTGTTCCACACCGGAGGTCAACCCCTCGCTGGTTAGATCAGACCATAGACTAATCACTCTGGATATCCACATTCTACCCCCACCCCCAATCAAGGAAACCACCATGAAAAACTTTTCAAAAGCAAACTTCACGTTACTTAAGACCAAGGTGGAAAGGTTCACAGCCCCCATACTAAAAGACAATGCTGTCCAAGCTGCTAAAACCTTTACAAAGGCATTCTATGAACATCTGCAGGAATGCATGGATCGTACTATCCCAAGTAAAACCAAGTCTAATGCCTCCAAGGAAAGGAAACCGGTCTGGTGGACCCCTGCCATAAACAAGCTATACAACAGAAAGAGGAAACTAGTGCAGAAAAGAGTAAAATCCCAAAAAGGAAAGACATCCCTGATCAGTATCAGCAAGAAACTGTGATCCCTCATTAAGTCATCCAAGGCTAGTTTAGAAAGAAAATTTGCCAATGACTCTAAAGATAACCACAAAGCGTTCTTTAGCTATGTCAAGAACCTAAGTGGAAACTCTCAGATCTGCTCTGAGTTAATGCAGAATGGCACAAAATACACTGAACCGACTGATATTGCCAACATTCTGGCAGACAGGTTTAGTGCAAACTTCACCCCACTCTCACCCCCTAAAGTGCCCATAACCATACCAGAAGAATGTAGGGCCCCATCAGTCACCGACACACAGGTTAAAACAGCCCTATCCAAAGCCAAAAATACAGCTTCAATGGGACCCGACGGTGTCCCAGGTTGTGTCTTACAAGAGCTCCAAAATGAACTAATCCCTCACCTAAACACACTTTTCAAACTCAGCCTCTCTACAGGCTACGTACCCGCAGAGTGGTGCACAGCAACAGTTATCCCACTCCACAAAGATGGAGCCACAACGAACCCCGGGAACTATCGCCCTATAAGCCTGACTAGCCTGGTCTGCAAGGCTATGGAATGCATCATCATGGAACTCATTAACAGAGACATTGGGAACCTCCAATCCTTGGACCCTACCCAGTTTGGCTTTGTTAAGGGCAGATCATGCCTCCTAAACCTGGTGGACTTCTTTGAGACGGTTACCAAGGCATTAGAAGAGGGAAAGGAGGTCCACACAACCTACCCAGACCTCGCAAAGGCTTTCAACACCATTCCCCATTCTAGTATTATAGACAAGCTCACCAGCTTGAACATAAACCCCTACGTCACGAGATGGGTTGCCAACTGGCTCATGGATAGTACCTACATGGTGAGAGTTGCAGGCTCTACGTCCGACTCTAAACCGGTTACAAGTGGCGTCCCCCAGGGCTCAGTCCTAGGACCCCTCCTGTTCAGTATATACTTCTCAGAGGTACAGGCAAGCATAGGAGGACTATGGCTGACCAAGCTCGCAGATGACTGCAAACTAGGGGCCATAATTTATTCTCTGGCTGATATAGACACCCTCCAGATGGGTCTCACTGAGATGGATACCTGGTGTCAAAATCATGGCCTCAAGCTAAATGCCAAAAAGTGCATAGTCATCCCCTTTGGAAAAAACAAAGTACCCGCAAACTACCACACAGGTGGTAGTCCCCTAAATACAGAAAATGTAATAAGGGATCTAGGGACCCAAGTAGATAGTAATCTCTCCTTTGATAATCATATTGCCATGGTGGTTAGAAAATCCTTCTCTGTGGCCCACCTAATCACAAAAGGGTTCGCATCTAGAACAAAAGAGGTTATTGTGCCTCTCTCATCACTCATTAGACCCATCATAGAATACAATGCCCCATTTGGGATGTACCTTACAAGACACCTGCAACAGCTGGAGAGACCACAAAAGTACCTCACCAAGAGGATTACTGGCTTCAAACAGATGCCCTATGCAGCCCGACTCAAGAAACACCAGCTATACTCGGTTACATACGGCTTACTCAAAGGTGATCTCTGCCTGACATACAAGGCCATGTCCAACCCAGAATTGATGGACATGCTCCACCTAAAAAGAAACAAATCCAGGAGAGCCACACTCTCTAGAGATATAAACCTCACCACAATGATAAATAGGATATGCTGGAGGGATAGATTCCTATCCCAGAGACTCCCCATGCTTTGGAACAGGATTCCAATATACATCAGGCAGAGCCCCTCACTAACACTCTTCAAGAGAAACCTTGACGGGTGGATGGGAAACAGAAAATCTACCCCGGGGATCACTGCAGTGGCTCTGCTGGACAGTGGCGCAGGGAATTAATGGCTCTGCTGGACAGAGGCACAGGGATCTAATCAAAGAGGGTGGCGAAAGCCAACACATTCTGGCTAGGCTTTAAATGCCCTTTGGCAGATAGCCTAGTACTTACCTATGAAACTATGAACCTAAGAAGCAATATCAGGGGGATTCCAAAACAAATTCTGGAACCTCCCAAAACCAAGGACAGCCAGACAAGTGAAAATTACTTTTTAAGGGACTTTGTCTCCCCCTGCCACCCTGGCAGCTCCATTTCCCCTTCAATAAAGTCCTTCAAGAATGTCTAAATCTCCACTTTTCTCTTTGATAACAGTTTCAGAAACATGGGTTTCTAAGGTCATTCATCAGGGTTACAGATGTCAGTGGGAGAATATTCCTCCTTTCCTGGTGATAATCCCTCATCCACTAGACTACACTCTTTTATTTCCACCTGTCCTTCATTACATGCTGTTCCATAGTGTGATAGAACCAGTTCCACCAACAGTAAAGTGGCCAGATTTGCTGCCAACCAAATCTCTAAGTCTCCCTGTTGTCTTTCTCTCAAGACTCTAAACTGGCTTGAGTTGCCTCACCAACTACTTCTATCTCAACTACTTATCTACTTAACACCCACTCCATCCTCTACAAGCCCTTGTACTGTCCAGATATCTCCTGTCTCATCTCTTTCTGTACTCCCCCAGAAGTGAACACTCAGAGGTTCTGAACAAAAACATCTAGAAATCTATAAGCCTAAAAATCAGTGGGTCAAAATCTCTGTAGTTACTTCCTCTCTCTCCACTGGAACAAACTTCCTCTGTTTGTTAGATACATAACCCATGAGCGAGAATTTAAGAATACCCTCAAAGACTTTCCTAGAAAAACGTGGACATGCCACTGTAAATACCCTCCCTGATCTCCTTTCCATTATCTTTCACCCTGTATCCCTTCTTTCTAGATCTCACCTGTACAATGTCACCACTCTTAACACCCTCCCTCCCCCCTTGCCATTGCACTCCTTCATCTCAAACTTCACTACTTGACCTACTTCAAACATCTCCTCCTTTTTATGCTGGCTTGCCTACTGTACCCTCTAAATCACAGCCTCCAATCCTCTTAACTATTTTCCATCCTGTAGATAATGTTGTTCTAAAGTACTAGACTACTGACTTGTATCTGCTTAATATGAAGTGACACTATACTTACTGTATCTTGTAAATAGTATGGCTAACTACATATTATATATTCTGTGACTAAACTAAAAAAATATATAATTTGTATATCTTAGAAATAGCCCTTACTGTACATTCGTACTACTTGAATATGTATAAGTTATATTCTTTAATATGTTCATCGTGTGAAATTACTGTGTATAACTGTATAACTTTCTCCCTGGGCCACCAATGAAAAAGGGCAGTAACTCAGTTTTGTAAATGTCAAATAAATAAATGAAAAAGGGCACTAGCTCAGTTTTATAAATGCCAAATAAATAAATAAGTAGGGAAAGGTTTTTATTCACGCATGTTTTAGTGCCAAAGAAAGAAAATGGTTAGAGTCCAGTTCTCCAGTCCATAGGCAAAACTGCTCTACAAATTGTAGCATGCTACAGGCCACCCTCTCAAACTCAGGAACCCCACACAGCCTTCCTGAAGACACTGGAGGGTATAAATGTATCTCCAAACACCATCATATTGGGTGACTTCAACTACCCGAATATAGACTGGGAACATTACTCAAGCCCTAACTTTCTAGCCCAACGGTTCCTGGAGTTCATAAATTCAAATGCCATGGAACAGCTAGTCACTGTTCCCATGAGAGGAGAAAATATACTAGATCTCATTGTCACAAACATGGGGACAAATGCTCCACACGGAAGTATATCCCTCATTGGTGAGATCTGATCATAAACTAATCTCACTGGAAATCCACATCCCCCACCCCAAACAAAAGACCACAGTGAAGAACTTCTCTAAAGCAAACTTCACACTACTCAAGACTGGTGTCCCTGAGCCAGTGGAAACCACAACCCAAAGCCCTTACAAATGCCTTCTATGAACACCTCCAGGACTGCATGGATCAGGCAATCCCAAATAAAACCAAGACTCTTTCCACAAAGGGCAAACATCCAGTCTGGTGGACCCCAGCCATTAACAAACTTTACAATAAGAGGAGAAAGCTATTACATGATAGAACAAAATCCATAAAGGAAGTCACTGATCATTATTAGTAAAAAGCACTCATAAAATCAACTAAGGCCAATTTTGAGAGAAAAATTGCCATGGATTCAAAGGACATTCATAAGGCCTTTTTCAGCTATGTTAGGAACCTGGGTGGAAACTCCCAGATATGCTCAGAATTAGTCCAAAATGATACAAAAATCACTGAACCCACAGACATTGCCAACATACTGGCAGACAGGTTCAGTGCAAACTTCACCCCTCTTCCCCTAAAGGAGAGATAACTATCCCAGCCGAGTGTAGCCTCCCAGACATCTCAAATCTCTAAAGTTAAAAACACAGCATCAATGGGACCGGATGGTGTCCCTGGCTGTGTGCTACACAAGCTAAATGAGGAATTAAACCCGCACATAAGGCAGCTGTTTAATCTCAGCCTTACCACAGGATACGTGCCCAAGGAGTGGCGCTGTGGTCCCACTGGCGCCTCTATGGACCCTGGTAATTCGCCCCATAAGCTTAACAAGTCTAGTCTGCAAAGCTATGGAGAGGATCATAATGGAGCTCATAAACAAAGATATAGGGGACTTGCAGACATTGGACCCGACCCAGTTTGGCCGTCAATGGAAGATCATGCCTTTTGAACTTGGTCGACTTCTTGAAACAGTCACCAAGGCCATTGATGAGGAAAGGCAGTCCATACAGCCTACCTTGACCTTCAACACAATACCCAAATGTAAACCCATATGTCACAAGATGGGTTGCAAACAAGGACAGAACCCACAGGGTTAGAGTTGCTGGCGTTATGTCAGACTCCAAGCGGTCACAAGTGGTGTCCCACAGAATCGGTCCTTGGCCCCTATTGTTCGGCATCTACTTCTCAGAAGTACAGGTCAACATGGGAGGACTTTGGCTGACAAAGTTTGCTGGCGACTGCAAACTGGCCATAGTGGAAAGTGCATCGGACACGGATATCCTTCAGAAGGGACTCACAGAAACAGATAGCTGGTGCCAGAGCCATGGCCTGAAGTTAAGCGCCAAAAATGTGTAGTCAAAAAACAAGGTAACTCCAAGCTACCATATAGGTGGCAATCCACTAAGCACAGAAGAGGTTATCAGGGACCTGGGGACCCAGGTTGACAGTGGCCTTTCTTTTGACACTCACGTTGCTAAAGTGGTTAGAAAGACCTTCTACATTGCCCACCTGATCATGAAGGGATTCACATCCAGATCTAGTGAGGTCATTGTTCCCTGTACTCTTCACTTATCAGACCAATGATCGAGTACAATGCCCCATTCGGGATGTATCTCACCCGACATCTGCAGCAATTGGAGAGACCCCAAAAGTTCCTCACCAAAGGATAAAGGGACTCCAAAATCTGTCATATGCTGCCAGATTGAAGAAACTCCAGCTCTATTCAGTCGCATACCGTCTGCTCAGAGGTGTCATGTGCCTGACATACAAGGCCATGTCCAACCCGGAATTAATGGACATGCTCCACCTCAAAAAATCCAAATCCACCAAAACCACTAGAGCAAGCGAATTAAACCTTAGCACGGATATAAATAGGACGTGCTGGAGGGATAGATTTATCACTCAGAGACTCCCTATGCTGTGGAACAAAATCCCAGTCCATGTGAGGCAGAGCACCTCGCTGACTCTGTTCAAGAGAAATCTTGACCTGTGGATGGGAGATTGTAGGTTTACCCTGGGAATCATCTCTGTGTCACTGCTGGACAGAGGCACACCAAACTAATGGGCACAGTATTTTTTCATATAAGGGGTGGCGTAAGCCACAAAAATTTGGGCTAGGCTTATAAATGCCTTAGGGCAGATAGCCTAGTATAAACCTATGAACCTATGAACCTAAGTTCTTCTTTCCATATTCAAGATGATGTCACTTCACAATCTGTTGCTTCTTCTTCCTCATTCAAGTATCCAGGGAATACTAGATTTAAAAGATGTTTATCATCACATCCCTATTCATTCAGGCTTCAGGCACATATTAAGGGTTTTTGTGACAGGATCACATTATCAGTTCTTTGCCTTACCATTTGGACTATCCACTGCACCAAGAGTGTTCATAAAGTGTCTAGTGCCAGTTCTAGTATTGTAGGCTACAGAACATCCACACTTTTCACATTTAGATTGACTTGCTTATTTTTGCAGTCTTTTTCAAAGTGTCATGAATCTCTCAGTTGGGTGAAGGATGTCTTGCACAAGCTGGGATTCCAAGAGAACATTCACAAGTCATCTTTAACTCCGTCACACAGGATTGTATTCCTGGAGTGTCCTTTAGACACCTCAGTTCCAAAAGTTTCTCTTCCACAGGAAGAAAAACAAATAGATCTATATCTATATCTTTTTGTAAGATTTTTCACCAATATTTTGATAACTGCGAGGGAATACCACAGGAGTCTGGGTCTTATGGCATCTATAATTCTCATAATACCCCTAGCAAAACCCTCGTATGAGAAAGATGCAGTGGTATCTGAAGTCTTTTTGGTCCAAGTGCCAACAACCTTTGTCTTTTCAAATTCCAGTGCTGGGTATTGTCAGAAGAGAAATCACTTGATGGAGACAACACATATCCTTAAATATATGTCTCCCCAACTCCTTCTGTCCCTGTTCCAAAGTAGTCAGTCACCACATATGATTCATACTTTGCCTGGAGAGCGGTTTCATGAGGGCTAAAAGTGCAAGGTGTGTGGGACACCAAGAGTAGATGCAAGCACATAAAGGTAAAATAAATGCTTGCCCTGATCAAGGCACTGAAGTCATGAATCATCTTTCATCTCATAGGACATCTTCAGGTTGTTACAGGCAAGGGGTCCGAATGGAGAGATGATAAAATGAGCAAGCAAAGGACAGTAGTGTTGCTGGAATTGAATTCAATCTCATGTATTGGTGTGTATCATCATGAGGTGGACCCGGTTTTCTTTTCAAAATCTCACCAAGATGACACTGATATATAGACTGTATTTTATATAGCATATATCATGGATAGACGTATGTTAAAAAATAAAAAAGACAGTTGGATGCACAAGTCCCAGGATAAAAAAGTGCCCAGTCCTTGTAGGTGCACTGTTGCCTGGACCAGAAAAAAATGACAGTGTTGAATCCTCAAGACATGGAAGCATTCCTACAATGGGGTTAGGCTAGGCTCAGGGTATGGATGGGGCCCCCTGTTGTAGAAGGAAGTAGTATGCCACAAACAAATCACAAAAAACTGATTGGCTAAAAAAGAAAAAAAGAGCCGTAAAGATGATTGAGTGGACTACTGAGGATAAGAAAGAAATTACTGTTACTGTTATGCAAGAAGTCCAGCATTTCCAGACAGAAGATATACAAAACGATTGAGAGAGAAATTAGAGGAAAGAAAAATACTTGCACAAAGGAAAATTTTCAAAAGCAAGTATGTGTTCATTAATACAACAGATTCATGAAAAACATTATATAGATCACGAAACCTTAGGCTGTTTGGAAAAAGCAGATGCTGAAGAAGTGTGAAAATATAAAGAACAAAATGTAGAGATCTTTGAAAGGTATAAAAAAGAAATTTGGACATGTGAAAGAAAGAAAGATCTGATATGGTGCAATATTTATGCAAAGGAGAAAGAAAAACAAATCAATACAAAAAGAGCAGCACCAAAGACTTTTGAAGAGAAATATAGGCAAAGTCATCTGGATATGGAGAAGTTTACAGTACAACAAAATAAGAAAACAAAGAGGGAAAGTAGAAAAGAGGGTCAGTAATGGAGAACGTAAAGAAATAGAAACTGAAGTTATGAATTACCTGCTAAGTGAAGGATTTAGTGTAGAAAATCTAACTCTGATAACACCGCAGCAGGATAGAATAAGGAATCCCCAAATTAAAGAAAAAACAGTGGAGCAGGAAACATCTGATCATTTGTCATATGAAGATACTTTGGAGCCTTCAGTAGGAAAACAATACAAAAGTTCATTTGGAGTTGCACTTGCACAGCAAGGGAAGGAACAGGAAACTGTGGCAACTCTGATGCAGTCAATGTTGTGGAGTGATAGACCAGTGAGTTCTCATATGAAAGCAATGAATGACACATGATGAAAATGAAGGGAATATGACACAGGAAGATGATTTGTAAGTTTCTGTAGAATGCTCACAGGAAATGGAGAGTAAAGAATGCGCCCTCAGTTTAGAAGAAAATGATCTAAGGGAAGAGTTGCTTCATTTAATAGAGATGGATAGACACATTAAGATCAGTGAAAGAAATAGACAACTACAGAAAGTCATTAAGAACTAAAATGTTAGAAGTTTCATAAAACAAATGAACATAGTAATAAGTAGACAGCACAAAAAGCCAGTGGCTTACGTGAAGTTGACTCACAACAACCAACAAGTTTTAAAAAAAGCATAACTTTAATGACCAGGCAAAAAAAAAAAAACTAAAGACTAATTGAAGAATTTGCGCCAAACAAACAAATCATCAGGTCTTGGTTGGTTTTACAACAAACACCATCTTGTGCACTGTTATAAATATCCCCCTACAAATTCCAATAGGATACAGCAAACCCCTCCCACCCCAAGTTAAAAATACAGATCAACAAATGTTTCTTAATTTAAAAATCGTCCTAAATATAAAAATGTATATATATCATATATTAATATAGTAATTTGAATGAACAAATAAACTTCATCATTTTGTCAATTGGTTAGAAACAACAACCTATAACTTTATATATAATATGTTATATATTACGTTGGGTTGAGGTGTTCCCTTGTAAACCAAGACTCTGATGATACATACGAGATTTATACGCTGCAAATTTTAAATCTCTTTCTTTTTGTTTTTTTGGGTCATTAAAGTTATGCTTTTAAAACTGGTTGTGTTGTTAACTGTTGTGAGTCAACCAACCGTAAGCCACTGGACTTTGTGGTGTTAACAGTTTTTTATCGAACATAGTAATAAGGACTGTTCATAGAAACTCATGCAGCATAACAGAAGTAAATAGGATATATTAGTGTGCAGCTAGATTAATAACAGATAAAAATCTTACCAGAAAAACACAGAGCAGTAAGTGAAATCAAATGCCATCGTGGAAGTATTGAGTAGAGAAAACTATGAAGCAATTAAGACATGAAGTGTCACTGTTAGAAGAGTACATAAGAGGAAACAGATCAAAAAATACTCAGAAAGATAGATGTGATAAAAGAAATGCTCAGTATCAGAACACATCAGGATCTATCATACACTACTGCAAATAATAAACTAAAGATATCAGCACAGGCAGAAAAACCTAGAAGATATACAGATGAATATAAAGTAAAAGTACAAAATAAGCACTTTATCGATGACCCAAAAAAAGTTTGATAGAGAACTGGGAAACAAGGCAAAAGGAATTGAAACATCAACAAAAAAAGAAGAAACAGACACATTTTAGAGCAATATCTATGAAGATCACTCTACTAACACCTTGGCTTCATCTATAGATTTTTAGAAAGGATCAGATTCTAGAAGTATTCTAGAAGCTGCAACTTGGTCTTCTGTGCATAATTTTGAAAGTACAAGCTTAATTCCTTCTCTGGGTCTAGATGAGATCTTGCTAGGAGCATTCTCCTGGGGATCCTGGACTCTTGTTTTTCTTCCACCTCCCAAATGTAGTAAGCTAGGATAATCTATCCATATGGCTAAGGCTACTGCAGCAGTGATCAATATGATGAACACAATACTGTTGTGCAAGTAAACTTACCATAATAGAAGATGTTTGAATGATCACTGCAGTACTGCCATTTTTTTTTGGTGTGTTTTTTTTTTTTATGCCAGGGTGTAGGCAATTATTTTTTGTTGTTCTTAGCATTATACTTTCAGGACTGAGCCTCCCTCTCTTTGTTGGCATGAAATTTCTGAAGGACATGGCACCCAAATCTGTCTTTTTAGTCAGTTCAGCTTGAGCTGACTGATGGTTTGAGGACATGGAGGGTCTCCTGAAGCTTTGGAAGCTGGTCAGCAAGATATAACCCACACAGCTATGGCTACAGCAGCAGTGATCATTCAAATATCTACTGTTATGGTAAGTATATTTACATAACTGTACTATCTTTTGGATGAGATGTTCGACTGATACCTCATGTGCCTGAGTTGGTGGCAGCTCAGGTGGATGTAAAAAGATCCCACAGCACCTTTCATAAATAGTAGGAGAAGTTCCCCAATGCCCTGGCTAAATTTCACTTAGTATTATAAATACTACCCCAGGTCCCCCCTGAAAAGACCCTACTAGCCTAGTGCGACTAACCCAGACAATAAAGGATAAATAAAATAAATACTTTTTGGGAACTTTTTCTAAAGGGGGGAATATAATATAGGATACGCATTGACTGACAGCACTTTTATCGACTGCTGAATGATCAAACAAAATTGAGTGAAACAACTTTTGCTGATCCTAGGAGATAACTTGTCTTTGCAGGTGGGCAAGTTCTCTCTTGTGTGGGGGATGGGGCGACCCACCCAGGGAAACCACCCTCTTAATTAAATATGCCTACTCTGAGGTTGTAGAACAATGGAGAATAAAGAAAACTCCATAACTGGCCAGAAACAGACACCCATGCACAGTATCTTTAACAAATGTTTACCTTCACCTAATATATTCAAAATCTTGTGGCCCTGATTTTCTTTTCTGTGGCATGATTTTAAATGCATGCTGATGAAACTGGCAATAAATATTATGTTCCCATCATATTATTTCAGACAATATAACATACCATACATTTCACTAAGTCTAAAGGAGTGTTGCAAGTTTCATGAAGGTTTGTTTTCATTGGCTGCAGCAGTTAGGAGGATGGTTTCCCCAACATAGTAGTCACAGTCCTTACAGCCATGTAGGCTCATCCATAGGAGGTTAGTTATGTGAGTTTATACCAGCTTGTTGAGTAATCATCATGAATTTGTGACTTATATATGCGCTTAGGAACAAAATCTTTGAAATAATAGATCTTTATCCAGAAGGAGCTTCACTAAGGGACATTGTCATTACAGAGCTCTTAGAACAGATTTATAGTCTGATCCAAGTAGACACTATAGAATCTGATCTTTGTTTAAGAAAAAGGTGAAGGATTTTGATCCCACCTTTTCTTATTCAGAAGTAAACTGGTGGCATCTGCATCATCTTGGTCATCACAAACTTTAACAGCCAGATAGTGTACATCACGTTTTGGATGGGGAAGTTCCTGGGGATCATGCCATGCCCGTGTTACTACAAATTGACTGGAAGGTTTAGTAGAAATGATGGGTGCTTTTGGGCACATCATTGTCTGGGGTAACACAGAAACTTCTTTTACCTCACTATGTGATGGACTTCGCTTTCAGTACATAATACTGTCATTAGGGCTGTTTTCTGTGACCAGAGTGTTTATCAGGGTGCTAGCCACGGTACTGAGGCTTTGAAGAAGTATTCCCATATGTAGACAAATACCTCATGGTTTCCTTTTTAAAGGACTCACTGGCAGTATCTGTAGTTTGGGTTGTCCCTTGACTGCAGGCCCAGGAAGTTTCTATAAACTTGAAAAACTCACTCTGGTCCTGACTCAAAGGATTGCTTTCACCAGAGCATAACTAAACACTCTTTAATACAGATTTTTACTGCACATGTAGAAGGTCTAGGAAGCAATGGCCTTGGTTGGCAGACTTTGTGCGGATGCTGCAGACAGTAGAGTAGCAGGCCCTATTACACCTATTGGGCTTTGTAAGGGCCATGATATTCACTGTTATGTTTGCACACATGAAAATGAAGTTGCTGCAGTATATTGTGAGATAACAGTGGGTACAAAGCCATCGTGACTTCATGGATTTTTGTTTTTAGTATTAGAACATTGTCACCAGGCTCGTGAGTGGTAGACTTTTCACACTAATCTAAATACAGGCCTTCATTCCTGCTGCATCCCATTTGCAGGGCCTGCTGATAATTCAGTAGTGGGTTGGAAGATAACTATGACTTCTGCTTTGTGAAGGGGGATTGGATTCCCAGGTGCACTGCTCTAGATCAACCAGCTGAAGCTTCATGCTGTTCTTCTAGTCCAAAAGGCTCTGGAAGGGGAAATGAGATCCAAACTCCTCCTGCTCAGGCCTTGATTTGGTATGTGAGCAGGTAGGATGAGATGTTCATACCTTTTATGCAGGATGGTAATTTGGTTACATCGGTGAATTCAGAAATGAAAATCCATTTTCATTTTGTCATGGTGATTGAGAACAGTTTGGTTTCAGTTTCCTAGCAGTAGGCTGGATATCCCACAACTGTAACCCATTGTTTCTTTTAAAAGTGGTTTTAGCACTGTTCTTGATCTAGTTAAATCACCTCAGTTTTCTTTGTAGAAGAATCACTGTCGAGAGAGAATTTCATACTGTTGACATGGACTGTCAGATGAGGTTTTACCTTAGAGTGTAATAGTTCAGAAAACAGATGTGTTGTTTGTATTCTTCTTTGTCTCCTATCTAGAGTAGGGCTTGTAGTGACAAAACTTTTTCAAGTAGATTACAGTTTATATTATCTCTTACCAGTTGATTTATGACTACCTGATGAAAAATGCTACTGGTGTATACAGGTTCACCTGGGACATGGTTGCTTTCACTTGTTGCTTCAAAATACCTTTATTGGGGATATTTTTGCTGCAGCCACTAGATCCGTTGTTGATGCCTCAACTAACCATTTTTGTTTCTAAGAAATTAACCTCCTTTGATATCATGACTCTTCAAGGCTCAGCATTCTTTTCTTTTTTGGCTTCCTCACTCTGACTTCAGAGCTATTTTAATTTTCACTGCTTAGTATTCTTCCCAATGTTTATCCATTTGCAGAAGGTCTTTGAAGTCAGAAGTAATAGATATTTGTTCACTATATCAGTTTATTTGCAAGGAAGTTTTCTGCAGTGGCTGCTTGCTACTGTCTTCTGGTCATCTGTATGTGGATATCCTTATTATGTGGCATCTGCAAGTAATTTTCCTGAAAGTTGAGTGGAGTAAGATAGTAATTTTTGCATGTTTTATCCTTTTGTTTCTCTTTCTTTCATGTTGTGGTCACTCAGTACATGTTGTTAAGCTTGGTGATACAGAGCTGGACTTGCCCCACTAGTCTGACACGTTACCCTGATGTGACAACCAAAGGCAGAACAGAGGCTCTAGATAAAATTCTAAATTGCTAGAAGGCAAGGATGTCAGAAGAAGAAATAACAAGTATTTACTAAATTCAGAAGGCCAGATCATATGATGTATTGAGTATTTATTACATATACTGTACCGAGTAGGATGAAATTACTTGGTTTGCTAAATGTAGAAACAAAAGAAGCAAAATGTTTACAGAAAAATACTGGTGCTCCACATAAAGATTGCAGTCTTTATAATTAAATAATGCAGTGTAACCAAAGCTTTGGACATAGTGCTATGCACCCTTGATTCAAGGAATTGACTTGTTAGAGGATATCCCTTTGCTGTAGGATGCCATAATCAGTAATATCTCCTTGTCACTCTAGGTGTAATGTTTATTTTGGGGTGGAGGGCTGCTCACTGTCGTTGAGCCTGTCTTATTCATTCCTGTCAATTTGCTGTGTATAAGTTATATTTAGAAACTGACAGGTATATATCCATGGCTTTTCCAGCAAAACAATAAGATAGTTTTCTACCCTTCCACAGCATTTAAATCCACAAGCAGTGCCTGTTCCAACAGATCATGTGCAGACCAAAACTGTCAGTTAATGCAGGGCATGATTACTAATAGTCTTTATATTGGGGTAATGCCTTTCCTCACATCTGTAGCTCACCCAATGCTTTTAAGGGCATGGCATCTATGCCCAAAGCAGTCATTATCCCACTGCACTCTGTCCTTATTGAGTACAGTGCTCCCTTCGGTATGTGTCTGACCAGGCATATGAAGCAACTAGAGCAACTTCAGAGGTTCCTTACAAAAAAGAATGCAAGGCATAACAAACCTGCCTTACGCAGAGCACCTTAAAGTCCTTTCCCTCTACTCAATCTCCTATAGATTGCTGAGGGGTGATTTATGCTTGGCTTACAAGGCATCCATAAATCCTTGACTTACGACTCTCCTGCATATTTCTAAGTCAAACAGTCCCAGAAATATAAGGTCCACAGACATGAAGTTTGTCTGTGACTTAAACAGAACATGCTGAAGAGACAGATATGCATCCCAGAGGTGTCGCCTCCTGTGGAACAAGCTGCCCATCCATGTGAAGCGGAGTTTGCCAATTTCCCAATTTATGTGCACCCTAGACCAGTGGATGGGGAATAAGAAATTTACACTGGGCCTGGGACCCATGTCCCTTATGGAACGCAGTAGCTTATAAATGCCTGGCCATCAATGTCCTATTTGGATACAGAACTTCATTATGCTTTCGGGAAAACTTGGCTAGGCTTAGAAAGGTCCCCCAGGTCATTAGCCTAGTAACAATCTATGAATCTCTAAATGTATATGGGTACAGCTACCATGGAAAATGGCATCTACATTCTGTACAAATGTTTTTTTGGAGGCTAGAGGAATACCGTTGTTATTTACTGTATCATTTAGAGGGCTAGCTCAAAGTTCTGCAAATACTGTTTTTCCAAACTGGTCTAACATCTCTGCCTCCCAGAAGTTTTTTTTTTCCTTTGGAATAGACACTGCTGGACATGTAGTGGAACTTGTATCCTGTTGTGCTTGGTTGAAATTGTAGCCTACTCAAGAGACATACAAAAACTGTTCCCTATTGTACAAATAAAAAACAGAGCTATGTCTCAAACCTCACATGTTCAAATTTTTTTTCTATTTCATGTTTTTGTAAACATTTTGTATTTGTGAAAAAAACACAAGTACAAAATATTTCTGGGATTCAGATATGCTTACCACAATGCAGAAGCTATATCTCAGAAGGTTTCAGCATCATGGTAAGCCTTTGCGCATCAAAGACTACCCTGCTCCTATGGTTTTCTCCCTTTTGAGGACAGTAGCGTGAAGAGAGGTCTAAAGAAATTAACACTGCTGACCACTAGAGGCACCACAAACAACTAATAACAAAAAAAAAAAATGCCTCAACAATGACAAACATTGCACAAAGCCCAAATAATTCAAACCTTAATTTATTATCAAAAGTTACTGCTTTCATCTCAACAAAGACTTCATCAGAATAAATAACATAAAAAAAATGTATTTAAAGCACAAGAACCAACCTTGTTGGTTCAAAAATAAAACATTTTCTGTTTCCTATGATTTTACACAAAAATTAAAATAAAATAAGTAATTACAATTGATGAATTAATATGTAAACACCTTTTTACCCTAATTCCCAATATAAAACATTATAATCATTCTATTCACAACGGTGGAGAATAACATTTTTGCATCATATTTATGTATACTTTCAAAGGCAGTCTCTATCATTTCCAATAGGTTCAGAGTAACTATTTATAGTCCATATTCTCATATTGTTGTCCAGACCTCTTAAAATAAACTAATGTAAAGATTTGGAGTATACTGACAGGAGAAATTATTGTAGTTTTAGTTATACTTCTTTTGCTGCAAAAAGTCTTTAAAACTATATATTTGATGGCAGGACATTTATCCTCAAGCAAAAATGATATTTTACTTCCATTATATACATTTTTTTTAAAGTGCAACGACATGTTCTGCCACTATAATACATTTATTTTAGTTAAGGTAAATGAGTTCAGGGATGTATTACTCATATGAGCTGTGATGTAAGATTTGAGGACTACAAGCAAATACTCAGGATTACATAATTATTAAATACAGATTCTTTAGTGATGGGATATGTGAAATTTATCAGGCCATTAAAAATCCTTTTAAGATTTTGAATGTATTCTCTTGATGAAGGAAAACAAACAAACAAAAAAAATTCTTATTTACAAGAGCAAGACAAGTATTATGTCCTCTTCTGTTTACTTTGCCAAATATTGGAACCTTTTGCCTGGAGATATAAAAAAAGTCTAATAGCTTGGTTGAGTTTAAAAAGGAATTACATTGTCATGGGTAAATAAAATATCTGTTACTGATACTGGTTGGTAGTGACCCTTGACCCTGGACCATATTATCACTAGAAGGCATTGAAATAATCTTTAACTTTTTTCTTATAATAATAGACTTATCTTTATTTAACTTTGCCATCTGTGTGGTATTTCCGGTCATTCATTTTTCCTTTTAGAGGTCATATAATGGTTTGACCTCTTTTCTTTACTTCTTTTCTTAAAAGTGTTATGTATGTTTAACATTCTTGATAACAAAATATACAACTAAGCAGCAGAGCTAATAGACTTTTAATGACAAAACTGTTAACACTTTTGCATCTAAATCAATAAATAAGACTTCTTTAAAGCAATAGCATTCGCTGAGCAACTGCTGATAATAGCAACAAGTAATTTTCTGATCATCTGATCAAGCTAATCACATATGACAACAACCTTAAATTCATGTCCTTAAAATCAGACAATATTTACAAGTTAAAAGCAATAGTTGTAATATAAAATCAACATTTGAAATATGGTAATGAGAAATGAAAAGACTATGCAAAAGTAAAATAAACTGAAATGACAATTTATAAATCAAGAAAGAAATTAATTGTGAAAGTTATTTCAATGGCTTGATCCTCAAAACACTTTTACCATTAAATGTTGTCTGATAGCATTGATATTTTACCAAGTTTTATTTTTGGTCAGGTCTTTTACCCTGCAGTCATCTTAAGTTTTATTTTGACATTTTTCTCAGAGTTTCCCCTTTTTATGTTGTATCCATACTCCAGTTAGTTGCCTTCCTCAGCTCATAAAATAATCAAATATACTTCCTCCCTTTTAGAGAAGTTTGCCAAAATCTGAACTGCTTACCTTCAGATATAGATGCTGCTTAAGAGTGACCTACCAATAGCAAAATAATTTCCCAACATAATTACAGACTTCTTTCCCATACCATACATTTAGGTCAAACTTGTATACCACTGGAGACTTCCAAGATGGCTGCACACTGATCAACAGCTTAGTTTCAGCTCTCTCAGTAGGAAAAAAGGAAACTGAGAAACAAGGACTAATTATACTAACTTTAGAAAAATTAATTTACTGACTGGTAAGTACACTGCCTGGATGACAGCAGAGAAGAAACTTAGGGAGCCTGAAAGAAAATCATGTAGAAATGTTGAAGAAAACATTGCCTGGGAAGAATCCTGCAGCTGTTTAGCAAAAAGCAGCTCAAGCTCCAGCTTTGATACAAGGGATGGCTTCCCGTAATTTAGAGGAAGCAATAAATCAAATGTACTCATAACTTATTAAATAAATAAAGCCTTGAAGGCTTATATCAGCTCAAATAAAAGAAAACTGAAAAAATGGAAGAAACTTTTAGCAGCTATTCAAATGAACTGATATAATTGCAAAAATTAGAGGTCAAGGTGAAGAAAAAAATGAGTATGAGACTTCTCAGGAAGAGCAGTTTCAAATAATGGTAGAGGCAGAGGACATAGCATTCTGAAAACATCTGATAGTTTGCTGTACCAGCAAAACTGGAAGTAGCAGAATGTATTAATTTTATGAAAGTACAAAACAACAACAGGACTGGTATTCCACAGCAGGATTTTTTTTTAACTGAATGGGCACATTGAGTATATGCTCCAAACCTGGCCATGAGAAACCAGCTAAGACCTGCATTAGTAATACCAGACAAAAGAGTTGACTTTGATAAAATTGTGGCAAAAGGGCAAAATATTAAAACTTGGAAACAGTAGAGTGTTTATGGAAAATGATTCTTTACTGTTTATCAGGCAGAAGAGAAGCAAATTTATCTGAGCAATCAGGGGTATTGAGAGTCCGGCATGATATTCAAGCTGCTGTATCCAGCTGTCTTCAGAATATTTTTTCCTGGATGATCAAAGGCATTTTTGATGCATAACAGGCTAAGGAAGAAATATAGAAGTTTTTTCGACAAGAAGTGAGCTATCAAACAGAAATGGACTCTGCTTCTCATTCTTCTGACAATAAAACTCACAGAGAGAGACTTTGTCAGTGAAACCTTTTCTAGTATTCCAATGGGAAATGCTTAAGAGATAGAAAAAAGTATAGGAGCTGACTAGAGGAATCATGAATACCTTGGACTTGAACCAAAGTCTGGTGTTGGGAGATGAAGATGAATGGGAAGAAGACCAGCAACACTGAAATTAGTGAATAAATGTGAGACTATAAAGCATCAATCACATTTTTGAAATATGGCTTTACAAGAAAAAGTGGCTGAGAAAGACTGGACTTTTGTTGACTTTGTTAAACTTGTGGGTGGACTGAAAATCACATAGCCCACTTCATATCATTAATATTTAGAAGTACACCTAAATGAAAATTGTTCACAACAGTATTCATATAAAAGATTTCATGATATAATCCGGATGTTACTTAGTCAAGTAGATTTCTGTAGTATGTTGTCAGGGGTATCTGAAATGAGGGAATGAGGATGAGTCTTTTTAGAAATTGCTGTATGCAGTAAAGATACTAAAGTAGGTAAGTACATTTTTTAGTTTTACGACATGTAGGCGTTACAATGTAAAAAGAGAAGAAAGGCTAGACAAAAGCATGTTTTAAGTTAACATGCTAGGCTGTTGAGGTGGGGAATGGGGTGTAAAAGTGCACTGATTATAATATATGTAGAGCAGAGATGTTTTTTCTTACTTTTGCATGGGTCAGTGTTTAGATTAATGTCCTTAGCTTAATCTAAAAGCAAGTTTTTTAATGTAACAAATGGGCTTGAAAATTAAGAATAACATGGTGAATGCAATGAAAATGGCTGAGTCTTTTGAATATTTAATGATATTAGCTTGTTTTTTTTGCTTTAGCAAATAAATGTTTGGTTTGAGTTGAGAAATCTGCAGCTGAAGGCAGCTGTACGTTCTCTTCTTAAGTTTCCATGGAGACAAGCTGACTATTAATAGGCAATTAATATTGAGAGTTCTGCGTATTGTTTGCTGAAGGAAGTATAAAATTAAAAGGTACAAGGGCAACCAACTTAGTGAAAAATAAAGTCTGAAATAAGTCTGAAATTGCTGGAAGTGAATAAGAGATACCATTCCTATCAGCCTAAATACTTCAGTGCATTTACTAGAACAGTGTATAATTTAGTTTTATTTAAATATAGCCATTGTACTTTTTTCTTAATGCTAAAAATTAATGTTTTTTGAAAACATACAAGCTGTTTTTCACCTCTGAGAGGGGAATAGAGATAAGAAAAGAACAGACAGCTATCAGTGTAAGTGGAAGCACAGACTGTAACATGTGTTTTAGCATGGATAACCTTAATTTTAGGTAAGGTAATGCCCATGGGTGCAACTGTCTGTTTTGGTCAATTGTTTTATTAAGATGATTAAACTTCATTATTTGAAGATATACATAGTTTTGTGAGTCTATTTTTAAGTTAATAGGTTATGTAGGTTCTCTGGGAATGAGTTTTTTTTTGTTATTGTTGTTTTGGGGTTTTCATTGAAACAAAACGTTTTGAAAAATGAGATATAGGTTTAAAAGCAGATGATAAAAAACAACTGTATAAAAGATCAGCCTGCCAACAATTAGTCTATGCATATAACAGAAATGTTGTAAGGAGATGTTTAAAAAGATATCATGTATAATAGATGAAAATAATTTCGTATTCACAGGTATAGCAAAAAGGTAAGAGTATTGAATTATATTTAGAAATGCAGAGTGTAAATAGCAGTGCTGCAGGAGACACTTTTGGAAAGAAATGAGCATGTGAACTTGATAAAGAAAGGATTGAAGGATAGATATTCAGCAAAATATCAGGGACAAAGGAAAACTGGAGTAATTATACTAATTGCTAAGAGGAACTCCAGTAGTGATACAGGGGAAAAAATATAATGACTGTAGAAGTAAGGGGCTACTGGAAAGGGAAAAGGATTATGTTGGTATGTGTTTATGTTCTACTATTCTAGAGCTAATGAAGTTTTTGGGAGAAATAATCAGCTTTCAGCAGGGAATACTACTTATAGTTGGAGACTTCGAATTGATTTGTAACAGTGAGGATGTTTTTGGGGACCTAGAAGTGAAAATATAACAAAAGAGGGTAGATTTCCGAAGACAGTTAAGAAAATATTTGGTATTTAAATCATGAATTCAGTAGTTGGAATTCAGAGAGAATTTACATATTATCCCCAAGGTGCAGTAACTGGGCTAGACTAGACAGAAATTATATTTCACAGGAACATGTGCATTTAAATGAAATGTGAGACAGACATCCACTAACTATTTCAGATCGTCCACCAATAAAAACTAATGCAGGAACAAAGGGTGGTACATCTCATCTTTGTTCCACAGCCTTGGTGGTATGTCTCATCTTTGTTCCTCAGCCTTGATGGTACGTATCATCTTTGTTCCTGCAGCCTTGGTGGTAAGTCTCATATTTGTTCCTGCAGCCATGGTGGTATGTTTCATCTTTTTTCCTGTAGCCTTGGTGGTACGTCTCATCTTTGTTCCTCAGCCTTGATGGTACGTCTCATCTTTGTTCCTGCAGCCTTGGTGGTATGTCTCATCTTTGTTCATGCAGCCATGGTGGTATGTTTTATCTTTGTTCCTGCAGCCTTGGTGGTAAGTTTCATCTTTGTTCCTGCAGCCACGGTGGTACGTTTCATCTTTGTTCCTGCAGCCTTGGTGGTACGTCTCATCTTTGTCCTGCATTTTCTTTACTTGTTGAGACACCCTTTGGTAACATAACTTTTTTTGTTTTTATGACCAATAAAAACTGAGGTAAAAATAAGACACTGGCGCTTTCTCAGATACCTTTAAAAAAGAAGAGGAATTTAAGGAATGGGTAGTGGAAATTATTTGAGACTTATTAAAGAAGAAAAAAATTCTTCAGAAGTTATAGCTAGCGAGTAGGATAAAATGAAAGTGGAGTTTCAAAATAGTGTAGAAATAAAATAAAAAAAGCTCTGGTTATGAGGTAACATAAATTATTTAGATGGTCTGACAAAGATTAAAGTATTGCAGAATAAGGGGAAACTCAGAGAACAAGAAGAGGTTCAACTGCAGAGTGCTAAAGAGAAAATAAGGGAGTATCTGGATGATATGCATGAGTTTGGAAAGATTGCTGTTAAGCAGCTATTTTTTGATTATTTTATTGTTTAGTTTTATTTATATTTGTTTTTCAGGCTAGAGCACTTTTCTCCATGGACCTATTTCAGACTCAGCCTGAGAGCAATGTTTGGTTAAGTGACTTGTCCAAGTGTCCAAGAAGACATTTATACTGTAGGCTGAGACTGCCTTCCATACCTCTCAACCTCTTTGAGCAAAAACTCTGGACAAAACCACAAATAATGGGGGAGGGGGGTGGCGCAAAGACCCCAAAATGGTGACACATTTTAAATATTGCTCTTACAAACCTAGAAAGTTGATAGCATAACGGGTATTGCATTAGCATGAATTTTCTGAATGATAAGAAATCTGAAAATCAAACCTCTGCCATTATTTTCTGACTTCAATACTCAATGATTTGCCAGAAATACACAATTTTACGAGAAACAGACCAAAATTATGAGACAAAAATCTGGACATTCTGTGAAAATCAGGACAGTTGACAGTCATGCTGTATTCCTTACCAGAGACTGATATCAGAATACAGGGAAAGAGAAAGGGACAGGAGAATCCTAAGTGAAAGACTTGATTTAGCAGAATTTTTACTTTAATCTAGAACAGAAGCTACTGTAAAAAAGTAATAATTACTAGGGAGTATAAAATATTGCACAGTTACTGTAGGAACTAAACAGAGAAGGTTAGAAAAGATTGGGACGAGAGATTGGATATGCAATTTACAGGGGAACAATAGTATGGCATTTGTATGGCTTCCAAGTATGCAACAAAGTTTAGAAGATTTAGCATTTTTGCTTGTTTGCATAGATATTTTTATACCCCAAGCAGACTCCAAATATTTTTTCCTCAGGTAGATGGCAAATGTTGGAGGAGTTTTGTGGAAGAAAGAGGTAACTGGGAACATATGTTTGAGAGTATAATGAGTTGGCATACTTTAAAACTTCCCTGCAGAATACTCTGTCAAAAATATTGGGTGAGCAAATGGTTGCAACTAAGGAAAAGATTATTTTGAGATGGGAAACAGGATATGAATTGCCTAGACATAGTAAGGCCTTGATACGTTTAATTCTGGTGGTTGTCAAAAAGCAGTTACGAGAAAATGGAAAAAAAAACAATTGTATTTGAAGTATTGGATATTGTAACAAAGGTAAAAGAACTGGAAATGGGATCTTTAGAAAAGGGTAGGAGCAAATGTCATAGAAATAAATGGAAACTGTGAGAGCAATGCATGCAGAATAATGCTCTGGAGGAGGAGTGAGGTTTAAGTGAAGGCAGGAATTGAGCAATTTATGTAATGTTGGACTGATAATAGTTATACAAAAGAACATACAGTAGCTGGGAACACACTAATATTTTTTCATTTTTATAAGTGTATGTTTGCCTATGTCTCAAGTAATAATTTAGTAAAGGTGTCAAAAAGAAAAATAGAAATTTGAAATCCAGGAAGAAGACCAACCAGAAGTGTTGCTACTAATCTTGGTGTAAGAAAATAGATTGGGAGAGCTGTGATAGTCAAGAATTTGAGAGTGACTACTGGTGTTATCTATACATAGTTGTAATTTGGCAAGGATTGTCTCTACCATACCTCTGAACAGCATGTACCTCATAAGTTATGTTCCTCATTCTGTAGTTTAAAATTTCCATGTTTTCTACTGTTCTACACTGAAGTGTATTTTACACATTTATTGCTAAGATTTTTCTATGGTAAATAATCAAATAACTTTTTATAAGTATAAAGTAGTGCATTTTATCCATGCTGTGAGGATTATTGTTGATACACTTTATGAAAAGTGGTGTTCCATGTTTTAGAAATGAACTGTGGTCTCAGAAGAAGCACAAGATGTGAGCTGTAAATGCTTACATTAATTTGTCAAAATATGATAGCCTGGAGAATCAACTAAAAATGATTCTAAGCTACTGAAGTGTGTTCTGTTTTTGTAGAAATATTTGTTTGTGACTTGAATGTCCCATGGTTTATGTAGTGTGGCACTAAGGTAAATGAACAATGATACTTTTAATGTAATACATGCTGCTTCATGGATATTTATGTCTGCAGCTTTTAGAAAGGGATATATATATCGATTTGTAGCTTTAAGGCAAATGAGCTAGTTGTAGGAATTTGCTTGTCATGTGTACATAAAGTTATTCCTGAAAGTTTGCTTAGAATATAAATCTCATGAATAAGTAAAAAGAAATGTATGCCGGTGGAGAGGCGTCTAATGATGGAGGGGATATGATGCAAGAAGGTTTTGGCAACAAGGATGGTAAGGACAGCAGTGGCTAAAGTTGAAAGGGAAGTAAGAGAATGTGACAAGAGAGGAACCATGGTTTATTTTAAATATATAGCAGAAAGGAGTAAGGAAGATAATGACAGAACTGGCCTGCCTGAGAAAAGATGTGGGGAAGATGACAAAAGATTAGGGAAAAAAAGCAGAGCTACTGAATGAAAACGTTGTCTTAGTCTTTCAAAAGAAAAACAAGGGAAAGGAAGCAGGAAGGCATGAATGGGGAGAACAGTGGACAAGTAGCAGGATAGACTGGGAGCTGTTTCAGAGGGAACTGTCTGCCATTAGAGTGGGCAAAGCACAAGAAATTGATAGATTTCCATCCAGAGTCCTCAGAAATGTGGTCATTGTGTTGGCAGTCCTCCTGACAGAGATCATCAACATACCCTTTACTAGTACATGATCAGGGGAAGACAGCAGGTGTGGCACCATTGTAGAAGGCTGGGGGAGTTTTAAGAAACTACAGGCATGTTAACAAGTGTGACAAGGAAAATCATGAAGAGAATCCTGAGTGGAGGCCTGTAGCACTGACCCTTAACACGATTGCACACAGAAGGCTTTTAGTACAACTGGAGGAGTTGGGATGGAGCCAAGAATGAAAAATTTGGATAGCTGTATGGTTGAATGGTAGGATATGTGGAGTTGTGATGAGACTGACAGTCAGGAATTAGGAAAATGACTAGAGGAGTAAACAGGGAGTATGTCGTGAGCTTAGTAATACTATGCAATGCATTTGTCTCATTCACATCTGAGGGAATAGAAAGCAAACTAACTTGTTTGCTAAAGACGCAAGGATAATACAATAGTGGAGGATGGGGACGAGTCTATTGAAGGATTTGCAAAGGTGGAATAAGTGAAGAAAAACATGTTGAAGTTTAGTGCAAACAAATGCAAAGTAGTTCAGTTAATGGTTAACAGAGTAGGAAGAGGATCTCAGGGTGTTGGTCATGCCTGGAATGGATCTCAGTATTCAAAACATACTGGGGTGTATCTTGGGATCACAGATTCCAGAAGTAAATAGGTAATGCTTCTACTTTACAGGACCTTAGCAGACCATATCTTGAGTATTGCATGGATCCACTATGAGGTCTCAAAAGAGACCTCACTACAAATAAACTACCAGATGTAAACTCTTTGAACACACACCTACAGAAACTGCAGGCATAATCACTATTATTTTTTGCAGGGCCAATCCCCCTACATTCCCACTGTGGAGGACTTCACCTCCACCCATACTTCTCAACTGTCCAGATTGTTGCCTAATATCTTTGGTTTCTCATAAAATTATGTTTTTCTGGCAAATCATTGAGGACTTTAATCAAAAAATAATAGTAGCCAATTGAGTTTCAGACTTCATGTTGTACAGAAAATCCATTATAATGCAAAACCAGTTATTCTTTCATATTTTTAAGTTTGTAACAGAAATATTTAAAAAAAAAAATCCCTATTTTTGGAACTTTGTTTCCCCAATATTTGTGGCATTGTCCAGATTTCTTGCTTTAAGCGGTTGAAAGGTATGCCTCCACCCCTTACTTATATATACCATTTGTTGCATATTATTGGAGAAAGGAAAAATCACCCACTAAGGGTGAAACATGGTCACACATATTTGTGGGCTACCTAAGTAAAGAAATCATTGTGCGAAATACAGTTTGGGGAGTTTGATTTAATAAATTTTTTTTAGGTATTTTGATTTTGAATGAATGTAGATATTCCATACAGCACGTAGTTACAGAAGACGTATGAGGGAAAAAGACATCAAACTGCTCTAAAGAATCAAGAGGAAAGCTAATTGGGCAAATTTGGGAATGGAGAATGAAGACTATGACCAGACACTAGAGGAGCTGCATTGTTTCTAACTTGATACCAAAAGACATGAGGGCAGCATAATACTGATGAGCAAAATCATATTACGGAAATGTAAACAGTTCTTTCTGAACAGTAAGGACAAAAGGAGAAGAAAGGGGCAGAGGCTGTGCACTGCAGAGACGAGTCTATATCACATGGTCAAAAGCTAATAATAGTGATCAACCACAACTTCAAGAACACCGGAACTCGAAGTTGCAATTGTGGGTGGCTGTGCCCCCCCATACCCCCCCCCGCTAAATATGTATACCAACTCCGAGATTGCACTACAGTGAGGAAAGGGTAAATACCACTCTCTACACTGTAGTGCGACCCCACAATAACAACTTTCAGTTCCGTTTTTTTCAAAGTTGTGGTCATTTGCTATTATTAGCTTTCGACCACGTGATATAGACCTGCAGAGACTAATTACTGTCTGGCTCTAAGTAAGGGTCTTTGACCTGTTGAATGGATTAACAGAATGAGTGGTAGAGAGGAAATCCACAGAGGAGTTAGGGGAAGGCAGGGATTGAGGCGAGGTGAAATACTAAATACTCTTGATAGGCATATTGTCTCCCAGCATCATGCACATGTTCATAGGTTCAGAGGTGTGTACTAGGCTAATGGCCTAGCCCATAGGATTACCCTGGCATCATGCCACCCGACCTTAGTTCCCAGTGCCTCTGTCGAGTAGAGCCACTGGAGTGATCCCCGGGGTGAATTTTCTATTTCCCATCCACTCAAGATTTCTCTTGAAGAAGGCCAGTGAGGTGCTCTGTTTGACATGTATGGGAAGTCTATTCCATAGCATGGGCAGTCTCTGGGTTAGGAACCTGTCCCTCCAGCTTGTTCTGTTGATTGTGATAATGAGGTTGAGGTCTCTAGAGTGTGTGGTGTGGAGGGATTGGGATTTCTTTAGATGTAGCATTTCTAACAGAGCTGGGTCAGACATGGCTTTGTAAGTCAAGCAGAGATCACCTCTAAGTAGACGATATGAGACAGAGAATAGTTGGAGTTTTTTGAGTCTGTCCATATAGGATGTGTTTAATGCCTAGCATCCTCTTTGTGAGGTACTTTTGCGGCCTTTCCAGTTGCTGCAGGTGTCTAGTGAGGTACATGCCAAATGGGGCATTGTACTCGATTGGCCTAATGAGGGAAGAGTAGAGAGAGACAATGACCTCTTTCTTCCTGGATGCATAACCCTTAGTAATGAGATGTGCCATACAGAAGGACTTTCTGACCACAGTGGCAATGTGGTGGTCAAAAGAGGGGTTGCTGAAAATCTGTGTTCCCAGATCTCTTATAACGCCTTCTGTGTTAAGTGGACTACCATCTGTGTGGTAATTCGTGGGAACCAGGATTTTCCCAAAGGAGATGACAACACATTTTTTGGTATTGAGCTTAAGGCCATATTTCCGATACCAGCTGGTCTCAGTGAGGCCTTTCTGTAGGTTGTCAACACCACTTGGAGAGTTAATAATAGCTCCCAACTTGCAATCGTCTATGAACTTTGTCAGCCAGAGTCCCTTTGTGTTGGCCTGGACTTGTAATGTAAATCATGTAGTTTCTTTTTAAGCCATTTCATTTTTTCTTTACCCATGTGATAAATGATTCTGTGACTACTGTTAAAACATTGAAAACAAGTTATCACTTTTAAACAGCACTATTTCTTGCTAACAGCAGTAATGTGAAATGAAACAGAAGCAGTAATATTTTAATAAAGCAGTAAACTTCAAAGCGCTACTGTGTCAAATACATTATTTAAGTCAGGCACATGTTCTTTTTCTTATTATGCCATTTCTCTCTTAAGAGAAGTTATGACATGCTTTATTGTTTACTTAATATTGCAAGTTATTATCGTTCCGCAGTTTACTCATAATGACAAAAGGCATATTGTGAAAAGGACTGTAGCATTCCCATCTGTTAATATTGTCTAACATATTGTTCTTCTCCTTCCCTGTCTAGGAGTTGATTTGGAGATTTGGGCACATGAACATTCTTATGAAAGACTCTGGCCAGTTTATGAATTCAAGGTAATTTAAGCGTGGTTATAGACATTAGAAAAAAAGAGGGACAGATGGACCTAATTCCACATTATATTTCTGTGCATATGAAACAAAATGAGAATAAATATTTTTATATATGGTTTATTATCCTAATACCATGAAATGAATGAAGCGATTCTAAGATACTTTTATTTTTGTTTTGTCTGAACACTATTTGCAGGACGTATTATGTTGATTTTAATTAGTATACCTAGTAAGCCAGAGATGTTATTCCCAGATGTTTGATGTCATCAGCATCGCATGCTGCTTGATGAGAGGCGACTTCTGGAATAAGTAAATAAAAATGACACTCATTGTAAACAGACACTGACATAATGTTGAAATGTCCAATATAACTTGTTTCCAGCACTGAGTAAACAAAGTAGGAAAGTATACTATTCCTCATGGAAACAAAAACAAAGTCTGCACAGCTTTAATTCTGGAGTGTATTATTGTTAGGTTCTGAACATAATATCCTTGCCTAAGGAAAACTTTAGTTTCGTAACTCTATGGTGGTAAGACCCTTAGCAATATTGTAAAACTTAGACTGGTAATCCTTTAAAAATTGCTGTTCCAAAATTGGTAAAGCATGAAACATCTCTCTGCAATGCTCTGATGCAAGCCTCTGTCTACTTGCACGGGTACTCATATAATAATCTCTTTAAACAACCTCCATGAACATATTTCATTTTGAAAACTGCAGTGTTGGTGTTCTTTATGGTGTTAGATAAAATGTGAGAAACAGAAACTACACTATGATAACAGATTAAGGCCATTAGACCTTCTTATTTTGTCCATTTGCCTGCCTAATTTTGATTCCATTAATGCAACTTATATTTATATATTCAAAGGCTTTGGTGTCAGACTTGCAGTAAATAAACATGACTGCCATTATCTTGAACTAGAATTTCATCTTGCCCATGTATTTATCACTGCTGTTTTGCAGTGTTCTTAGTGTTCTTAGTGAGGTGTTTAACTTTATAGCAAGTAGTAATTTATTGCACAGTGATGGAAGCAGTTGGGCAATTTAATGAATTTGTTCTAGTTTTATCTTGCTTATATTAATTTTAAACAATAGTTTATTGAATGTTGTGTTAGCGTTTTTCTTTGTATGTTCTAGGTTTTCAAACATAATCAGACCAGTGACAGCTTTATATGCCAAAGACTAATTCCTTCCAAGAAGTCTCTAGGATAAACAGAACAGAGATACTTCATGTAGACTATCATAGTAATTCATATTTGTCAAGCCTTTTATTTTCATTAAGCATCTGTTTAAACTTTTTCAGGTTGTGCTGGGTAGCTTGTATCTAGGTTGCAGATTATGGCACTACATTGATATACTATATATTATACATTAGACCTGAGCAGTGAGTCATACAGAGGCACAATAACTTCCCATGATCTGCTTATAAGTTTGAATATATATATATATATATATATATATATATATATATATATATATATTACATACACTACAGAGTAAGTGTTCCTGAATTTTGCCACAATCCACTGATCAAAGTGATTTCAACATATTTTCTCTTTCATTGTTTACTTTTAATGTCTCTTCATTAAGTTTGTAATTGAAGTATATATATATATATATATATATATCTCAAATTTAATGGCGGTGAAACTTTTGTTATTGCAATAAGTATTGATTTCATTGAAACCGTGTTGGAAGTATTTTGCATCCTCACTGATGGTAATTATGTTGACCACCTTAGAGTTGTCTGTGTATTTCATGAACCCGAGTTTTCTACCAGAATTAGGGAGCCATATTAGAAAGTTCCCCTCATTAAGCCTTGAATTAATCCTTTTTGCAGGATTGGCTTGTTAATCTGCTTTTCTTATCTGTTGCACTCTCCTTTTTAAATTAGAAAGTATCTACCTACAGAAGTATATCTTGGTTAACACTAAATTGAATAAGGTTATCTCTGTTGACCTTATGAGGGACTGTATCAAAATAAAGGTAAATTTGAAGGTGTGTTGCATGTGCTGTCAGTCTCTCATCCAGTGCCATTCTTATCTCTTTAAAAATGCTTTCAGATTGAACAGAGAAGATCTTCCCTGAACAAAGCATATTGCCCCAAGTCTGTTAGTGTAAGGTCACTCATGTCTTTTAGGTCAAGTTCAGTTATTGCCTGCACCATAATTTTGCAGAGAGTATTTGTAAAGATGCTGTATCTTGTAATTCTTAGGGTCTGATATACTACCTTCCTTGTATGTGGGGACTCCAAAAGCTTGATGCTGTATGTCTGAAAAGTGTGTGTCAGTATAATTAATTTCTTAAAATAAGTAGACTCTTTAGCATAATATTCCTTATGCTGAGTGGGAATACTGCCAGATCCCACAGAAATAATGTTTTAAGCTTTTCTTTTATTGTAGTTAATGTAATTTCCTCTGGAGTGTTTGAGGGGTTTATCTTTAGTAGACAGGGTTAATCTGATTTCCTCCAGAGTGTTTGATGAAGATGAGATCTGAAGTTGTCAGTCTTCATTTTAAACTTGACTGATAGGTTCAGTTCTGAGCCTCAAACCATCTCGGCCGTTTCCACATTTTGCATAAGCCAAAAACTCTCGAGTGTCAATCCTACCCACAATGCATCTCTCCCAGTTACCTCAGATCTCATTTACCAATGTACTGGACAGATGCATTCACCTTTGCCCTTGAGCCAAGTCAATTTATTTACTAATATATTTTATTGTCTTTCTAGTTTAGCTATCTTTTCCTTTTTCTCCTACCCTTGTTACTTGTGTATACTTATTATTACCATTGTTGGTGTTTCTTTCTCTACACTTTGTTCTTTCCTACCATTATTGCTAGATTTCTCTCCCTTCTGTACATTTCAGTGTACTCTTCCTTCTCTTTTCACTAGAGTCCAAAAAAGCATCTGTTCTACTTTAGTTTAATTGTATTTTCTTGTTTTGTGTGTCTGGTGAGAGTGTTTTTCTCTGTAGTATGGCTGATAAACCTGAGGGCCTCTGGCTTTAAAAAATGTCAGCAGTGTGACCACAAAATCCCTTCTTCTGACTCTCCCTCCTTGTGTATGTACTGTTAAGGACCACACCACCTGCAAGAGGATTGCAGTATTTGCCACGGTTTCAGTCACTGTGCATTAGCTGAAAGAAAAAATAAACTCATATTAAAAAGTTTAATTCTTTCTGCCTTTGATGGGAGTATATCTGCGAAAGAAAGTAAAACTCATATATCATCTCCTTCCTTCTCTTCTCCTTCATCTTGGAAGGCTAAGAAGAGAAGCATGTCTAGGTCTTCTTCTCCAGTGACAACTGTTAAGAAAGTAAAATCGTTGGTGCCAAAATGTTCCTTGGCCCTGATGAATATTGATACTGTGGTGTCTGCACCGACACTCTGCACTTCATTTGAACTTTTGGTGCTGAGTGCTTCGGTGCAAACTCAGTTTGATAGCTCAATTCCTCAGAGCCAAGCTCTGAGCAAAGCTTTCATGTTGAGTGATTCAGTGCCCGATATTTCTTCTTGGTAAGCAACTAGATGTCAATATTCCTCATCTATTGATCCCTTTGTTTGGGAATTGCCAGAGGTCTTCTTACATAGACCTAAGTCTCCTTTGGTGTCTTCTATCCATTCCACCAAAAGCCTGTCAGAGACTAATGTGGAGAGACTGGTTGAGAAAATTTTATGGATTATGGATGAGAGGAATTTCAGGTCCCCCCTTGGCCCTGATACATTTGGATGCCAAACATTCCTTTATTCCCTTGACTACTTCTCCTCTAAAATCCTCTGAGGTCTTGGAATTTTCAGCTTCAAGTTGTCTGACATCAGATGCTCCAGTTAAAACAGTTGCAGGGACTTTGGTAGTGATTCAAGCTCTGAGTTCTTCAGCTATTTTGGGTCTGAAGACCTCCCAGAGCTGTAACTGCCTTGCCGGCCCCGAGGGACAGGAGTCAACCCCTCCTTTTTCAGAGCCATCTCTACCCCTTGGGGCTTTAGTGGGAATTAGCTTAGCACTGGCTTCTGTCTTGTGAGCTGTCTCATTGGAGCGGGGAGTGACCATGGTTCCAAGGAATTCTATCTCAGTTCCGGGCTCCCTTTCCTCTTTGACAGGGTCAGCCTTCGAGGCCATGTAGAGGGCTTTGACTGCCTCACCCACACACTTGACTTCTTCCTCAAAGCATGCCCCTTCCTCTAGTCCAGTTCTCCAGCCAGCTCTTGCACAGGGACAGTGAGTGGTAAAGCCTCAGGGCACTCAGATTCAGATCGTGTCTTCTTCAGATACCTCTCCAGACATTCCCCATGAAAAGGTCCCTATGAAAAAAGGGCAAGAGGAAGCACTTAGATTCCCCACAGAAATCTGTCATGGAACATACTGATTTTGATGATGAGGAAGGGTCCCCCAGATTACCTCCTGATCATGTCTCCTTTGAAAACATCCTGGAAATTTTGAAACAGAGAGGTGCTTAGATGTCCCAAAACCTTACTCTGAAGAATCAGTATACCTGCAGGCTTTTTGCACTTGCCCGTCTACCTCTTGGGTGACACCGCCTGCTGATGATCTTATCCAGTTTATTGCTCAACAGGCGTCGAAGGCACACAACTCCATTGAGTCTTTTCCCAGGAGACCAAATAAAATTTTATCCCCTCCAGAAAATAACCCATTTTGTGCAAAGGGTCTAGCAGTAGATGCCACGGTTGAGGTGGTGGCCATGAAAAAGGAACTAGCTGAGGAAAGTACATCCATCCATCTTCCCAAAAGAGAGTCCTGTATGATGGATAGGTTTGGCAAGCAGATTTATGCTTCATCGACCTTTGCATTATGGTCTTTGAATTTTTTGGCACATTTCATCAGGCTTCAAAGGGATCTGATCAAGGAACTGTTTCTGATGAGGTACAAGACAAAGTTGCCTCTTGGTTACCTACCATGGAGTCTGTGTCTAATTTGCCCATGAGGCTTATTGTTCATGCAACTAAAGGGACTACCAGATCAGTGGGTTAAAGTGTAGCCATAAGGAGACGCAGTTGGATGTGACTTTGTGACTTTGCAGAGCCATTTGAGACTTCATTTTAACAATGCACCCTTTGATATATCCTCCTTATTTGGCCCAAAGGTTAGGGAAACATTATCCATGTGTGAGAAAGATGGAAAGACCCTTTCTGCTGTGGCATATGTTTTTCTGCTCCTCAAAGACCTTTTTCCAGTAATCAAAGAGTGGGTGGAAAGATGTGATTCAAAAAACCCAGACAGCCTTTTCAAGACATATGTGGTGAAATTTTACCAGGGGCAGAGGGGGAACTTTAATGAAAGACACCCCCCATGTGGCAGAGGTGGCCCGCAAAACCAGGATTTCAGAGTTTCCTTTTCTATGAAACCCTATCAATGTTCTTGAACAGAGGCCTGATTGTCTTCCCCTGGAGGCAGTCAGTTGATGCTTATCCCTGCACCTAAATACCTTGCTAGAGATCAGATCAGATACCTGGGTGAGGAGGATTATATCCGGAGGCTATGTCGTACCCTTTTCTCTTACCCCTCCCTTTACCAGAAGAATCCCCAATGTTCCTCCCAGTCAGAGGGAACCAGCAGTCCTATAGTCCCAGAGATTCAAAGACTAGAAAGAAAGAGTCATCCAAGAAGTCTCACCAGACCATTTAGCGTCTGGAACTTACTCAAGATTCTTTTTATTGCCAAAAAAAAACAGGGAACTGGAGACCAGTTTGGATCTCAGTTTACAGAACAAATCCATTCGACAATCAAAATTTCGGATGGTCACGGTACAGTCCATTCCTCCTTTTCTAAATAAGGATGACTGAATATGCTGAATAGACCTTCAGGATGTGTATTACCACATAAAAATGGACAAACACTCCAGGATGTTCCTCCGATTCAGTCTGGGAGCAAGTCAGTATCATAGATTCATAGGTGTGTACTAAGCTAATGGCCCTGGAGCCATTACAAGCTTAGCCAATAGAAGTGCCCTGGCATCATGCTGCCTGACGTTAGTTCCCAGTGCCTCTATCAAGTAGAGACACTGAAGTGATCCCCGGGGGAACTTTCTATTTCCCATACACTCATCAAGATTTCTCTTGAAGGCCAGCGAGGTGCTCTGTTTGACATGTATGGGCAGTCTCTGGGTTATGAACCTGTCCCTCCAGCATGTTCTGTTGATTGTGGCAATTAGGTTGAGGTCTCTGGAGCATGTGGTGTGGAGGGATTGGGATTTCTTTAGATGTAGCATTTCTAACAGAGCTGGGTCAGACATGAATTTGTAAGTCAAGCAGAGATAGTAGACGATATGAGACAGAGAATAGCTGGAGTTTTTTTGAGTCTGTCCCTGTGTACAGTTCAGAGTTTTGCCCTTTGGTCTCACCACAATCCCCGGGATAGTCACCAAATGCATGGTAGTAGTAGTAGTTCACTTGAGACTTCAAGGATTCTGGGTGTTTCCATATTTAGACGACTGCCTTATTACTGCTCCAACCAAGCATCTGTTGATTATAGAGACAGATTATGTCCTACGTACGTGTTCCAGTCTACAAATTGCACTGAATTATGAAAAATCTCAGCTGACTCCAGCTCAGAGCGTGGAGTTCATAGGAGCAAAACTAAATAGAAGGACAGCTATACCATTCCTTCCTCCAATGAGATTACAAAAAAAAAATCATAGAACAAGTTCAAAGGATGCAATACAAGAGGAAAGTTCCAGAGTGCCTAGTTTTACAAACCCTGTGTTCTGTGGCAGTGGCGATAACTCTAGTTCCCTTGAAAATATTTAATTTGTGAATTCTTCAGTGGCTGCTTGCAACTCAGTGGTCTATACTTTACCAGCCTATTTCAGATCAGATTTTCATTACCAGTCTTTGCAGAAAATATTTAGCTTGGTGGATGTACTCAAAGGACACTCCTCTAGGTCGTCCCTTTGTCCCACCTCAGCCCAAGGCCATAGTGACCACAGACTCCTTCCTGATGGGGTGGGGAACATTATCTGGGCAGGACTGTTTAGAGCATTTGGTCTTCCATCAAGCACACTGTACATATCAGTGTCCTAGAAGTGAGAGCAGTGCTTTTATCATTGCAAGACTTTCAAACTGTTCTCCCTTTAGGAACTATTGCGATACAAACAGAGAGCATGTCTGTAGTCTGGTACATCAACAAACAAGGGGGAACCAAATCTTAACCTCTATGTCGAGAAGTGCTCAGAGTATGGCAGTGGGCAATTTCTTCCAAGCAATTTCTGATAGCAACACATATTACAGGGAGATCCAGTGTGATAGCAGACTGACTGAGCAGCTCTATCCTTCTGCCTCACAATTGGTCTCTCAATCCGAAAGTGGTGAAATGATTTTCCACCAGTGGGGCCAGCCTTGCTGCAACCTTTTTGCCTTGCTCCTCAACAACAGGTGTAACAACTACTTTGCACTAATCCCCCCCCCCCATTGGAGTCATCCAGAGACACCATTTTACCCACTTGGTCTCCTCGGACTCCTCTACACTTTTCCTCCACTTCCCTTAATTCCGAAGTTCTTTCAGAAAGCCCTAAGGTTAAAGAGCAGAGTAATCCTCATTGCCTCTTTTTGGCTATGACAATATGTTTCCCCTTTATCTGACCTTATCTGATAAGAACACCTTGGACTCTAGATCCAACTCCAGACCTCCTCTCCCATCCAGAGAACCTCATTCACCAGAACCTTTATAACCTCAAGCTGACTGCACAATTCCTCCAGTTCCGTTAATTGCCAGGCAAGTTAACCTTCCCTCTTCAGTATGCAGAATTTTGCAAGCCTCTCATAAGCCATTCACCCACAGAATCTATATGAATAAATGGAGGAGATTTACTTTTTGGTGCTGTGAAAGGAATATTGACCCCCCTTACAGCACCTATTGAAAAGATTGTAAAATTCTTATCCTCCCTGTCTGATGTGGAAGCCTCTCCTTCCACTATTAAAGTTCAGTTGGCAGCAATTTCAAACTTTCATAATGACATTGAAAATAATCCCTAGCTTCTCATAAGTTATGCAAAGCATTTTTGAAAGGAACTCTTTTATTAAAACCTCCCTTTAGGGATCCTATTCCTCCCTGGGACCTTACTCTAGTATTGCAATCTATTGTTCAACCTCCCTTTGAACCTTCTGGTGAGTGTGACCTGAAATACTCATCTTGGAAACCGTATTCCTTGTGGCAATAACTTCTGCCAGAAAGATTTCAGAATTACAAGCCTTATCTTGCAAACCGCCATATTTGATTTTTCATATGGACAGAACTGACTTAAGGACGAATCCCTCCTTTCGTTCTAAGATAGTATCAAACTCTAACATTAATCAGACAATTATTCTTCCAGTATTCTTTCCAAATTTTACAAGTAAAGGAAAATATACCCTTAATTTGTTGAATGTTCACAGACAGTTACAATTTTACCTGCACAGAACAAAAGATTATTGAAAATCAGACCAATTGCTTGTCTCTTTTTCAAGTACCAAAATTGGTGAACCAATCAGCAAAGTAACCATGACCAGATGGCTAAAAGATAGTATAGCTTTTATTTATGACAAAAAGAATATTGACTTGCCTAAAAAAAGGAAAGGCTCATTCTACAAGATCCATGGCTACGTCAGCAGTTTTTCAGCCTTGAGCTTCTATGGATAATATTTGTGCAGTAGCTACTTGGGCTTCCCCTCACACTTTTATTACTTATTACAAATTGGATTGGTCTCCAGTGAAAGACCATCCTTTGGTTCAGTGGAGCTCAGGAATGTCCTTCCTTGAGTCCACCCAAGATCTGGGTAGCTGGGGACTCTGTCCCATCAGTTCAGAATAAAATGAAGATTGACAACTTCAGATAAAGAAGTTATGTAATCACCATAATGTTACATCTGAGTTGTCTATCTTCATTAATCCTTGACTTCCCTCCCTCCTTTCCCTGGCCTTACTATAAAGCCTTTTGATGGAATTGATAGGACACATTCTACCTTGCTTTGCTATTTTCATATAGCAGCTATGTTTCTTCAGGTTGCCTATCCTTATGTCTGTTTAGCTGTAATCTGCAGATTCAGTCTGAGGTAACTGGGAGAGATGCGTTGTGGGTAGGATTGAAGCTCGAGAGTTTTTGTCGTGTGAGCTGTTGAAACATCCGAGATGCTGCCGATGCTCAAACCCATCAGTCAAGGATAATGAAGATGGACAACTCAGATATGGAGTGTTATGTGGAGTATGTAACTTCTTTTTAGTACTTATACTTTGTCTTTCTTTGTAGTTGACAATATGTCTGTCTGCCAAGGTACCTGCATTTAATTGTGGAGCAGTATTTGCCAACATTTTAGTTTATTCAGTATTTCTCACTTTACCTTTCTGACATAAATAAATAATACCATGTTGCTGTATTCATTTTGTATGTTAGCCTAGTTTCATAGTCTGGGCTTACTGATTTGTTCAATTTAGCAATATTTTTCTTCATTTTGTTTAAGTGGTATTTGTTAGCCAAACTACAGTGCTTTTTGAAAACACACACACACACACACACACACACACACACACACATATATATATATATATATATATATATATATATATATATATATGTATGTAGGTGTGTGTGTGTGTGTGTGTGTGTGTGTGTGTGTGTGTGTGTGTGTGTGTGTGTGTGTGTATATATATATATATATATATCTATGGATTCACTATGTAATCCCAAAATACTGAAATCCTAAATTTAAGTATTTCGAAATTACATAGCCGAAACATAGAAATCCAGAACATCAAACTCCTACACTACAGATAAGCAGGGGGCAAGCCCCTCCTGCACTCCCCCACTTATATATACTAACTCTGAGATCGCACATTCACACACACACAAAACTAACTCACACCCTCACATTTTACAGTCCCTCACACGCACACATCACAGTCACAACAGACACTAACATACACTAAAGCCCCTACCCTAACCAACACACACACACACACACACACACACACACACACACACACACACACACACACACACACACACACACACTGGATATAAAAAGTTTACACACCACTGTTAAAATGCCAAGTTTTTGTAATATAATAAAATGAGACCACAATAAGTCATTTCAAAACTGTTCTCACCTTTAATGTAACCTGGAACTTGTACAATTCAATTGAAAAACAAACAAATCTGTTAGGGGAAAAAATGTAAAAAAATAAAAACATCCAATAAGCTGGTTGCATAAGTGTGTGTGCACCCTTAAACTAATACTTTGTTGGAGTACCTTTTGGTTTAATTACAGCATTCAGTCTTCTTGGGTTGGAGTCTATCAGCATGATACATCTTGACTTGGCAATATTTGCCCACTTTTCCTTGCAAAAGCACTCTAAATCTGTCAGATTGTGAGGGCATCTCTTGTGCACAGCCCTCTTCAGGTCATCACACAGATTTTCTATTGGATTAAGGTCTGAGCTCTGGCTGGGCCATTTCAAAACTTTATGCTTGGGGCCATTGTCATGTTGAAAGGTGAAATTCTTCTACATCTTCAGCATTCTAGCAGACGCCTGAAGGTTTTGGGCAAAAAGTGACTAGTATTTGGAACTGTTCATAATTCCCTCCATCCTGACTAAAGCCCCAGTTCCAGCTGAAGAAAAGCAACCCCAAAGCATGATACTGCCACCACCATGCTTCACCATGGGGAATGGTGTTCTTTTGGTGAGGCAAAGTTTTGATCTGGAGTAGGGACTTCATTTGTCAGCAACCTGTGGGTCTTGGATCCGATATTGGATCCGAGATGGCAACTATTTATACAGCCATGGATCCGAGCTCCTAGCTCCTCCCCTCACCCATAATCCCCTGCCAACCGCAAATGACCTCAGATCTAGTTTGCCGCTCTAGAGTGTGTCAGCTGGATTTTGAGCTCCTGGCAATTATTGAGATAAGTGTTTCCTTCTTATCTCTTTAGCCTTTTTTTCTGTCAATTAATTAGTGTGTGTGTATTAGGTTTTCCTCTAGTCTGTTAATTTTTTAATTTTTAGTGTTTACCCTCCCCTCGCTGGTCGTTAGAGTGTGATTGTGTGTGCTTGCATTTGGGGCCTTGTGTGTTTGTGTAGTTTACTTAGTTTTGGGATATGTCAGAGGCCCCAAAGCCTATTTTTTCTAAATGCACCGAGTGTGGCCATAAGCTCTCTCCGGCAGATGGCCACACTAGGTGTGTTCGGTGTCTTGGGGTTGAACACCTGTCCTCAGGATGCACCATTTGTGCAGCGTTCAACCCCAGGGCACTGAAGGAGTGGAGGTCGAAGCTGGTCCTGGCGGGACTTTTGCCCCCGGAGTCGGCTTCGGCCTCCGCTACTCCCGTGGCACCTCCTCAGCCTGTGGTGGTGGCCACTCCTGCCCCCCTTCCTCCAGCCTGGATTAAAACTCCTACTAAGGCGCCAGAGGACAGGGAGGCCAGGAGGGAGAAACGGAGGGAGAAGCATCACAAGCGGTGGGCCGAGGCCTCTGCTTCGACCCCCCCCCCCCGGCTAAGCGGGCTTCTCCCTCCACGGCTTACAGGTCTCCTCCTCCTTGGCTCCGATCACCTTGTTTCTCCCCGGGGCCTGAGGAGGAGGAGACCCGATCTCCGTCAAGGTCATCGAGACGGCACTCCAGGCCTGCCTCGGTGGCCTCGTCGAGATCCACTTACAGCCTGTCTGATGCAGACTTGGACCGGATGATGAGAAGGTTCATCCAGGCCCAGCTGCAAATGGGAGTGCTCCTGCCTCCCCCCCTTTGAGGGGGAGCTCGACACCTTTTTTTGCTCCGATAGCTCCTTCTCCGACCCTCTTTCCGGGTTCGGAGCGCTTGGAGCCGAGCAGCGTTGGAGCCGGGGATGGGTCGGCGCTGACAGTGCTGGGTACTTCAGATCCGACCCTGCCTTCGAGTCTGTCGGTTCCATCTTTGGATCCGACCTCTCGGAGCCGTGGCCCGAGCTTTGGATCCGAGGGATTCAGTGTGCCTTCGGCTCCATCCAGGTCGGAGCACACTGGTTCCTCGGATCCGACAGTCACGGCGCCAGTTCCAATCCCTTCATCGGATCCGAGTGGGAGTTGGCTCTCAGAGCCCAGGGAGGGCGGCTCCCCCTCGGCCTTTGATGTAGTGGAGAGGGCTCTGTCGAGAGCATCCAGACCTCTGACCCTTGTCTTGGCTCCGCCCTGCACTCCCTCTCTGCTGGGTCAGGCTTCCATCACCCGGCCACAGGGACAGCCTGCTTCAATGTCCCAGGTTGTTCCTTTGGAACAGAACATTGCTGGTGAGACCTCCTCAGACAGCCCCCCCGAGGAAGTGCCTCGCAAGCATAAGTGTAAGAGGAGGCACGTGGACTCCCCCGAGTCCTTAACAGAGGACATGGACTTGGATGAAGGGGAAGGCTCCCCAAGGTCACCCCCTGAGGATGTCTCCTTTGGAGACATCATGGAAATGCTCAGGCTCAGGGGGGGGGGTGGTCTGCCCCCAAGGCTTCCTCCGATGAGTCCGTGTTCCTGGAGGCATTCGAAGCAGGCCCGTCTACCTCTTGGGTGTCCCCTCCAGCTGACCCCCTGGTGGACCTTGTGACCACCAGGGCATGGAAGGAGCTGGACACTGTGGAGCCAATCCCTAAATGCCTGGATAGGATCTTGATCCCCCCACAGACTGGCCCCACTGGAGCAAGGGTCCCCCTGTAGATGCCATGTTGATGGCGGCAGCCACTAAGAGGGAACTAGCTCAGGAGAGCCTCTCGGTCCATGCTCCAAGCAAGGTGTCCCGCTCGTTGGATCGCCTTGGGAAGTGGGTATTCAGTTCAGCGACCTTCTCAGTAAGGTCTTTGAACTACATGACACACATCATCAGGATGCAGCGGGATCTTATTAAAGAATATGCTGCTTCCCCCCAGAGTCCATGTCGGCGGAGGACAAGCAATTGTACTCCACTCGTATGGCCACTCTGAGATCTATCTCTAATACCTCTATGCGGCTGTTGTCTCACACCACTGAGGGAACCGCTAGAGCTAGCGGAGCGGGCCTAGTTATGAGACGCCAGGCTTGGCTCCGACATTGCGACTTCGTGGAGCCATTCAAGGCATCCTTTGCGAATGCCCCCTTTGATGTTTCTGCCTTGTTTGGCAAGACCAAATGTCTATCCCAACAGAATGTAGCCTCCCTGTGATCACAGATGCACAGGTGAAAGCTGCCCTCTCCAAAGCAAAAAACACAGCATCAATGGGGCCAGATGGTGTCCCGGGCTGTGTCTTACATGAGCTCCAAGAACTAAACCCTCACTTAAAGACACTGTTCAATCTCAGCCTTACTACAGGATATGTACCAAAGGAATGGCGTTCAGCAACAGTGGTCCTGCTCCTCAAAGGTGGTGCCACAACGGACCCCAGAAACTATCACCCTATAAGCCTGACCAGCCTGGGCTGCAAGGCTATGGAGCGCATCATCATGGAAATCATAAACAAGGACATTGGGAACCTCCAGACACTGGATCCTACCCAATTCAGCTTTGTTAAGGGCAGATCTTGCCTCTTGAACCTGGTTGACTTCTTTGAAACTGTTACCAAAGCCATAGAGGAAGGGAAGGTTGTCCACACAGCCTACCTGGACCTTGCAAAAGCCTTCGACACCAGCTTAAATATCAACCCCTATGTCACAAGATGGGTTGCAAACTGGCTTAGGGATAGAACCCACATGGTCAGAATTGCAGGTGCCATGTCAGACTCTAAACCATTTACAAGTGGCATCCCACAAGGCTCAGTCCTGGGACCTCTCTTGTTCGGTATATATTTCTCCGAGGTACAGGCTAACATGGGTGGACTATGGCTGACAAAGTTCGCAGATGATTGCAAACTGGGTGCCATAATCGACTCTCCAGCTGACATGAGCATCCTCCAAAAGGGTCTCACAGAGACGGATAACTGGTACCAGAGCCATGGCCGTAAAGCTAAATGCCAAAAAGTGCATTGTCATCCCCTTTGGGAAAAACAAAGTGCTCACAAATTACCACATAGGTATGGAAGAAGTAATTAGGAACCTGGGGACCCAAGTAGATAGTAATCTCTCCTTTGACAATCACGTTGCCAAAGTAGTTAGAAAGACCTTCTATATAGCCCACCTTATCATGAAAGGGTTCACATCTAGATCAAGAGAGGTCATTGTGCCCCTCTACTCATCACTTATCAGACCCATAATTGAATACAATGCCCCATTTGGGATGTACCTTACCCGACACCTGCAGCAACTGGAAAGACCCCAAAAGTACCTCACCAAGAGGATCAAGGGACTCAAACAAATGCCCTATGCACTTCGGCTAAAGAAACTCCAGCTCTACTCAGTTGCGTACCACCTACTCAGAAGCGATCTGTGTCTGACGTATAAAGCCATGTCCAACCCAGAATTAATGGACATGCTCTACCTCAAGAAATCCAAGTCCCTTAGAGCTACATGCTCAAGGGAATTGAATCTCAGCACAAAAATAAACAGGACATGCTGGAGGGACAGATTCATATCCCAGAGGCTCCCCTCACTCTGGAACAAAATCACAATCCATATTAGGCAGAGCCTCTCACTGACCCTATTCAGGAGAAATTTTGACGAGTGGATGGGAGACCGTAAGTTTACTCCTGGGATCTCTTCTGTGTCCTTGCTAGACAGAGGTACAGTAAACTAACCTTAATATGGCTACCTTCTGTGACCTACTATACAGAGACACAGTCAACTAATCTAAAAGGGTGGCGAAAAACAAACACACTCTGGCTAGGCTTATAAGTGCCCTAGGGCAGATAGCCTAGTATCAACCTACGAACCTATGAATTACTGGGTGCAGCCCTATTTAAAATTATAACACTGCCGTATTTAGAAAGGTTGCTGCCCATTAAAGAACTATCTTACAATTGCAGGGATAACCTGAATGATGCCATATCCTTCAAAACTAACATAGAGGAAAAGTCCCTGACCAGGCTTGGTCCAGCCATTTAGAACCAAATTTCAACTGAAACAAGACACTTGTTAGATTATAGGGTACTTACATATTATCGCAACCAGATTTCAAACACCTCGATAATACGTTAAGTACCATATGTCACTTAATACTTACAAAACATTGTTCTGCTTGTTTAAAAAGATTCATTATTTTTTCCATGGATGTTATTTTTTAAACACACCTTAGCATATAATGTTTTTCACAACAGTGTGAATATGGAGGGACTTTTTTTAAATGAGGACTGCTGATCATGATAGGGAACAGTTGATAGGTTATGTTTCCTGTTTAGCTGTTAAGTATTCAGTGAGTGTTCATGACCACAACACTGAATCTGGTAATGAGCTCATTTCTTTACGACAAAATGCTGCCCTTTTCATCGTAAGGTTTAAGGAAGAGTTATACCTGGCCTTTGTCTATACGAGAAGGGGTGGGGGTGATGTAAACCCAATTTCAAAGAGCAACTTTAAGGAGAAAATAACTGAAATGTCACACCTTAGTTTGGTGGTGAACAGTTCACGTAACATACCCTGGTTGAACAAACTCCCACGTACCTTATACATTTTCAGTTGTGTACCTTGGTATGATCGCAACTGTTATAGTTGGAAGAATGAAAACCATGACTCCTCTGAAAAGGTTTTCCCAGTGCATGCATGCACTTCCCTGGCAGCATATTATGCCTTCTTTCTGGTTAGTGTAACTTAATGCCAGATAAAATGAACAGGCTCTGTTCCTACACATACAATGTTAATGTCATGACTTACTAAAGGTTGCTGTAAGTAGATAGTCTAACTTTTCTGTGACAAACAGCCAAGACAGTGTTATCTGCATAGTGTACAAAAAAAAAAGGAAGATCGGCTAAATCCTTTTTCCAGGGTACCATCCTTTAGTGACATAGCTCAATGCAAAATAAAATCAACAGGGCTGCTACTACACACACGCCATTAATGTGATTTTTCAGTATCATGTCCCTTCCAACCGTAAATCTAAATGTATTTACTTTACAGAAAATCGTAAATCAGAAAGGTCTGTTCATAATCATCAAACTATGTATGAAAGGGGTTGTTTGAGTTGTGTTTGGAGGGAAAGAAAGACAACATACTGAAACTTGTTTAAGTGAAATTTGAAGTTTACTTATGCAGGGTGCCTTCTCACTGTTCCTCTTTGTCACCAAGCATTTCAGTATTTACATATTACACTAGCAATCTGGTTGCGATAATAAGTAAGTACCGATTAAAGGATACACTTAGAGAACGTCTACTTAATGAAAGCTGCTGTACAAATAAACATGAAAATGTAAGATATGAACAGCCCACACAGATACATTATTAACTTAATATTAATTTCTGTTAAGGTACCAAGTAACTTTTACATGGCTCAGTTCAGCAGAGAATAACTGTCTCATTTATTGCACAGGAAGACACATATGTGGGATATTAGGAAATCAAGATCCTATTTCACCGAGTTACAAGAATCAACATATCTTATACCTCTTTATTACAAGCAACATTATTGTAACAATCATAAAACTGCCAATGACCAATTAGAAATTAACACTACAGCATTAATTTTGCTAAGATCTCCTGACTGCTTGTTTATGACATTCTATATTAGGCACGAGTTCTGAATTCCATGCTAGAACTTTTTCCTCATAACAAATCTTATACTTTACTAATAGTTTTCTAACCCTGTAAGCATTTGCTAATATTAGACAGGAAACAAATCATACTTTCATTCTGCTATGAAAGCATATTAGAAATGAAATAGGTGCATTTATATTTTTCCCTTGTTTGTATTTCTCACCCTTAACATTCACACATCTGATACTGTAAAGCATCACCCAAATTGCAAAACTTATTTACGACTGGGCAGTGACTTTAAGTTTTCAGACGAATTGACATATTTACTTGCTATCAGACATTTTTCACATGCTGTTTCTTTCTGTTCATGACATGCACAATCTTTACATAGTTGTTTCAAAAATATAGTCTTATTTGCAATGAAAACATGCCTACGTCTTGAGAAACCAAAAATACAATCTGAATACTATAAATAATTATCAGTAACACATTCAATACTATGTATATTTTCATATTCCCCATTTCTTTATATAAGTTGTCATATAGCTTACTAAAATCTTGCAATACTTATCTTCTACTGTACTATGATTTTTATTAATAGTGATCAGTGAGACAATTTCAATCTTATGCATGTATAAATCGATATTCCTTCTGGATTCTAATAATTTTAAAATGCAGGGTTTTAAGCATAAGGAGAAGAAGGCCTGCCATAATTATTATAATCGCTATAAGCATGGGAAAACCTTAAAATCCTTTCTCCCTGTCCAGAGAAAAGGTTTGCTAACCATGTCCATTGGGAACAGTCAGCCTCTTTAGCATGTGAATATTCAGCAACTTTTTGAATAATTTCTAGGTGACTACAGATAGCACTAGTATTACTGGGAATAAAAGAGGAGCATGCCTTTTGAATGCGTGCACACATATCCCCTTTAAATGCAAGAGTAAGGTCAAGTTTCATGCGGTTCTATAGCATCACAATGCACATTGCATTCAGTTCTTGGGTTAACAAATTAATGGGCTCAGAAGTGGAATTAATATTTCCAGGAGCTTATATTATTTTCTAAGTTCTCAGATAGATATCATCGCCCCATAAGCAGGTCCAGAAATGACCCCATCGCCAAGATCTGTGTGAGCAAGCCCTTTAAAAGCAGTTTGTTGTATCATATTATGATACACCCAGGAGACATCTGTTTTACCAGCTGGGTTAGGAATGTCTTTAGTATCCCTCTTGCAGCAACCATTTTGAATCTTTCATCCTGGTAAAGTAGCTGTATATCAAATAGCTTTGAATATCATGACTAATATAACAACAACCAGACTGATCTGTAGGTAACCAGGGATAAGCTTGATTTCCACAAATGTAGTAGTATTCACATAATGCTGCCATGCCCTGCTCTCCAGCCCCTCATAAATATTACAAGTAAGATTGCAAGTACTAATCCAATAAAAAGTGTTCCATTTTTCTGATCATAAGCATATCCTTTAGCTGTCATTGCAAGCTGGGGAAGCATTATGGTAAAGGAGGTAGAAACATGTTTATTCTTCTGATTTGTAGCAAGAAAAATAAGACAAAATGGAGTATGACGCTTTGAATCAAACATTGATGTAGGACTCATTGGAATACCCCCATCATGTGCAGTAGGAATATGTGTTCAGTCCCAGAAGTTGCTAAAGTTGAAGCTCTGTACATAGGTATGCATTGCAGCAGAAAAAAAATACATTTAGGATGCCATTCAGGTGCTCTTGGTTCATTTCTAATGAAATGCCTGTCTTTATTTTTAGCAAAGTGTTTATGTCTGTTAAGAAAGGATTCAGTTCTTATAGTTCCAATGGTTGCAGAGGATGACACGCTTTCTGTTCCATATGGTAAAAGCAGGTGAAACAAAATGATGAATTGTTGTGATGATTGGTCTCCAGGAAAAATGAGCATGTTGGGGCTGGACAGTGTTGTGAAGGAATTGTAAACAAGGATGGTGGGTGGGTTGTTCATTGTGCAAACATAATCAATCACCAAAAAGTCTTAATTGCAGATGATTTTGAAATGGAATGTTGTCTGAATAAGGCAGTGTCCAAATTGATCTCCAAAAGGCAGGATGAGTCAATAATGTTGGAAATAGAAGCAAGAAAAAATGTTGTCAGACTTGAAGAACAATCATCAGAAACTGAATCAGACCAGGGTGAGGTAATCACGTTTTTTAACTTCCTGCTCAAGCAACAAGGGTAACAACTGCATTTTGTTCCGGATGTGAGCTGGATGGCAGATGTGGAATCTGTTTGGATGGCAAGCAGTTCATAGTTGGTTCCAGGTTTGGTTTGAAGGGAAAAGAAGGGTCCCCAAGGCTTCTTCAGTGATTGAGGAGGTATAGGTATTGGTTCAGACACACTGTTTTAAGAAAGTTATACTAGTGTTTTCAAAATGTGCGACTTCTGAGAGATGAAAGGCATATCAGTCAGTGGAAATTTGTTTTGTTAATGCATTTTTGCCCAAATGAAGGGGCAAGTGATAGATTTTTACCAATTGATTTAGAAAATTTAGTGAGGCTACCAGTCAACCCTCTGGATGGCACCACAAAAGGTCCAGAGAACAACTGCAGACATTGCTTATCCATCTCCTTCACTCAGATTCCTCTGTCTGGTCTTGAAAAGACAATAATTTCTGTAAAAAAAGGTATTTTCATTTAATTGCTGCAGAACTATATCCTGAACAGAATAAGACAATGTAGCCTGTCTTGCAACCATATCTGCAAAAGTGTTACCTTTGGTTACAGAACATTTATCAGTTTTATGTGGTAATAAAGCATCTAAGAAGTGATTTAATAACTGTCCCTGTTAATGTTAAATAACTCTTTTCTATCCAAAGTATAATAAAATCATGAGTAATTCCTTAAGCATAACTAGAATCAGTAAATATGATCACTGACTGATCTTTGCCAGTCTTACATTCTTCAGTTATAGCTACTAATTCAGCTGCTTCAGCAGATACATTTCCATTTAAGTGTCCAGTTAATAAAAAGTTATCTTGCATGCAAACAAAAAAGGCTGCTACAAGTTCACCATCATCTCTTCCATCACAGGAGTCATCTATGAAAAGAATGAGATCTGCTCTCTGCAAACGAAAATCTTTCAAATCTAGGAAACACAGTGTTAGCAACAACTATACAATGATGGGGCTCTCCCTCATCTGCTCTAGGGATTAAAGAAGCAGGGTTAAATGGTAGACAGAATAAAATTTATTCCGGTACCTCGGCCCCAACAGCCTTCAAAGGAATAAAATACAAACTTCCAAAGAACCTAATGCTTCTTTTGGAGGCAATTATTTAAAAAGTCTATTGAATTTAGAAAGTAGATTTATCTTAAAATATGGAACACTAAAACCTCGAGGGTTAAATTTAGAGGTTAATTTAAATATTTAACTAATATTTAAAAGCTATTTTGATAGTTATTCATTGTCATTTAGTTGACAGAAATATCAAGAATTGTGTATGTCTCTTTAAATTTGGAATGTTGTCTTAATTTCTTTCAATTATATGTAATTATGTTTAATTGGTAGCACTAGTATATATACTGCATTTGGAAGTTTGTATTTTATTCCTTTGAAGGCTGTTGGGGCCGAGGTACCGGAATAAATTTTATTCTGCATTCCTGTTTCCTGCTTTACTTGGTTTGTTTATATTCATGCGTACTGCTGTTGGTTGGTTGCTGTTAAATGGTAGACATCAAACAATCTGTAAAGAAGGTTTAGTAAGTAAAGACAGTTCATATTTGGACAATCGTTCAGCAGATAAATTCTGTGTTTTAGTCTTCAGTAACAAAGTTTCTGCAGAATGCGCAACTGCGACGTAAGTCTCATGCCTGAGAGTTACTGCAGCCATCATATCTACAATGCACACCATTGCATTTACTACCGTAAGGTAGTGAGGGAGGACTGCAGCTACAAGATCAAGATTTGTACTGAAATAAGCAACAGGTCTAAAACCATAATTTCTACATTGTGTTAACAGTCTTAACGCTATTTTATTTCTGTCACTCCAAAACAGAACAAAATCTCTTAGAATAATCTTGTAACCCAAATGCAGAAGAATTTAAAAGCAATGTTTTAAATTGTACAAAAGCATGATCATGATAATCCTGCCAGAGTAAAGGTCAGGGGTATCTTTCTTTAACAATGCTAACAAAGGTTTTGCCACTTCTACATAGTTAATAATCCATTGTCAACAGTGCAGCTGTTTAAATGTAGTTGGGCATGGTGCAGTTTGGATTGCAGCAATTCATGAAGACAAAATCTGCCTAGCACCCCCCAAAATAAGATGTGCCAAGTATTGAACGAAGTATTGACTTTCACAACTGCAATTTGTTTTTGTTAATCTTAAATCCTAATTTTGCTGAATCAAAAGAAAAAAACAGTGTCTTGTTTACAATTATATACAGTTCTTGAAGCTAAAAGCATATCATCTAAATACTGAATCAAAGTACACCCACAAAGACATTTAAACTAATCTAATTGTTTCTTCATTTCTATAGTGAAAAAGGTGGGAAATTCGGGTCTATATCAGCAGAACGAAAACCCGACTGAGCGAAACCCAGTTGAACGACACATAAAGAGCAAAAACCGCTAATATCACAAGAATGAATGGAGATCGCCGTAAGGAATTTGTCCCTTTACTTCAATGTAGTACGATGGTTCTGCGGTAGCATTATTGCCTCACAGTAAAATGTTGTCCTGTTCGATTCTCAGCTAAAGCGTCTTCTGTGTGGAGACATGCGTGAATGGGCGTACCTTCATTGAAGGTTGTGCGTCAGGGCTGGCAACTTGGTGTGTAAAAATCTACTGCCAATCATTAGCGGACCGGAGTTCCACTGTGGCGACCCCTAACCAGGAAAAGCCGAAAGATACAACAACAACAACTTCAATGTAGTACGATCTCGGAGTTGGTATATTCAAGTAGGGGGTGGGGGGTGCAGGGGGGCTTGCCCCCCTGCATAAAACAGTTGGTGAGAGTTTACTTGTTTTACGTGTTAAGTTTCATGGGTTTGAAATTAGCGGTTTTCACTCTTTATGTGACGCTGAACTGAGATTTGCTCAGTCGGGTTTTCGTTCAGGTAATATAGACCTGGAAATTCTACATATTCTTGCAGCACCATAGTCCAAGTGTACTGCTGAACAAAGTAAAAGCAAACAGATATTGACTATCTGGATGCACAGGGATGGAAAAGAAGGCAGATGAAATATCTGTCACTGAAAAGGATGTGGCATCTGAAGGGCTAGAACTTGGTATTGTTGCAAGGTTAAGAACAACTGGAAATATTAGCAGTACTACTGCATTCACTGCATCTTGTGCAAATCTATATGTACCTTTTCTCGATTTCTTAACTGGTAAAATAGGAATATTACAGGGACTGTGAGTTGGGACAGTGATACCTTGTTGTAACAAGGCAGAAATTACAGGTTTGATTCCTTTCTCTGCTTCTCCTGGCAATGAATACTGAACTACCATGGACAAAGGATCACAAGGTTTTCGTGTTATATGGACCTGTATGAACCCTACCTCATTGTCATAAGTAGTCCAGAGATGCAAAGGAATAACATTTAATTCTTCCATACTAGTATTTTCTTCTTTCTGTTGGGCTGTTATGAAAGCAAAAAGGACATCTTTATTTGAGCAGATAGCATTAGAATATAATCCTAAAGATTCATTAGAGATATCTAAGAATATGCCATCAGATGTGCAATAAACAGTACATCTAAAGTTACATAGTCAATTTTGACCTAATAAATTTAAAGGGGACAAATTTCCTACAATAAAAGTATACTGTTCTTTTATCAAACAAATTTGAATAGGAACAGGTTTAGTTATCTAAAGGAACTCTGGATACACCTGCACCCTGGATTGTATGTTTAGAAAATGGAAGGTGTTCGGCATTTGCTAAAGTAGTCATAGATCTAGTGTCTTCTGTATCTATAAGCAGGACTGGTCTTAGGCCATTTGGACCCACTTGGCCCAACAGTGCCCTGTGACAGGGTAATTATGCCTTACTTGACAGAACTTTGCTTAAGAGACACTGCAGTAAAGTGCAATGCATGTTCCTGCTGTAGTCTTGCTTCCATAGAACTTAACAGGTGTAGTATTATTAGTAAGTCTCATGCCTCTTGTATGGTTCATGTGTTAGCTGCTTACACTCTCATTGCAGTCATTTGCTGTTGCTCAGTGCTCAACAGGGCTTTTAACCCAAAACAGGTCAGATTAACCATCTGGTTTTGTGCACCACTCCAGTTACTGTGTCAAAAGATAAGACCACACTTATTTTGGAGACTAAGAGAGAGGTATTGTTTTCTTTTGCTTCTCTGGATGATATGTGGTTTATAAATGTTTTTTAGTGAATAAAATTACAAGAAATAACTGTGAAATAGTCCGTCTCAAGCAGCTTGAAAACAAGCACTAGTATGCATAAAATTGCAGATACTGTGATGTGAGGTATCATCTGATCACTAAGACTTATGACAGAAAGTTTCCAACTCAGCAATATGGCACAGAAATGCTTGTTGCAGTCACAGATAGAAGCAAAATGATTCAGGAGAAGTGAAATATGAAGTTTATGTGCTGAGTGGTGAGAGACAAAGGTGAAAAGAAAAATTAATTACTTAGCTGTAAATGTTAAAACAGTAATACTGTGTAAAACAAGCAAAAAAACGATAAACATTAATCAGGACACTCCTATGCGGAGTTGCATGATTAGAGCCAGGAGCCATCATCCTAACAGTGGCCAAAGTCCCTGGCTTATGGGAGTGGCTGGTCCACTGACTTCAAAGAAGTCTTCATCATCCCACTGTAATCTGTGTAAACGATCTGTCAGGCTCCTGGTCTCCATCACAAGTTGTACGGACATTGGATTTCACAAAACCCTTCATCCAGACTAGGAGAACTGACTATCTGCAACTTCATCCTGTGAGACCCTCCAACCTCCACCCCCCACAGCAGCTAGCCCTATCACTGATCTCAGTACTCTCCCAAACTTGGGTCATTGGTGGCAGAAATGAATGCCCTGCCTCTGTCACACTGAACCTATAAATGTGAATTTTAATAAGATTTTCTCATCTCTTGGTTTGCAAGAAGCTAAATCGTGTATGGCAATAAATTTAACAAGTGAATTGAGATGACAGTGTTTTCTTCAGGAAACTGAAATTTTCCATTTGGGAAAGTAAAAGAAAATTTCCTGTTGAATGGAATACATCTTTCTTCAATAGGACTTAGACACTTTTTGACACTTTGAAAAAGTTATTTCTACTTTTTGCCTTATTTATCTCAGATAAGAAACAAAGTAAAATTTCCCTAACTGTTCACTATTATGCAGAAGAATGCTGTAAGTCTAAATAATAAACTGGATGAATTTCATTGGATTTTGTTGTGTAACAAAGTAGATATCTGCATTGCTGTTAGAACAGCATTTGCATAAGATACTGCAATAAGCATAACAATATATAATTACAATAAGGATGAATGGCCTCTTAATGACATTCATTTCTAAATGTATTCATTTAGAGTTTGACAATGAAATCATGAAAAGTGAGTGTTTAGCTACTTTCGGTGTGGGTCTTATTGCCAATTATAGAACCCCAATCTTGTAGCCTTTTCAGCACAGATTTTTTGTGGAAGAACTGGTAATATATAAACTGTATACAATATTACTGTCAAAGAGAGATTTTAATTATGCAGTCACTGATTAGTCCATTAGAGATAGCATTAGCTTATAAGAAAATGTATAGTTTAGATTTGTAAACAATAATTTGAAACAACTAATAACATGTCAAACTGTAGGCTGAAACATTATTGATTTAAATTTCACAAACTGTGAGGGAGTTAGTTGATAGCTTATATTTATTAGTTCCTATAGATAATTCATATTATATTATTATGCTTGACATGGGAACATTAAGACCTAGCATCAGTCTGAGGGGGACTTTTAAAATTTTGCTAGATCAAATTCATCATCATCATCAAACCTCCTTTTTTCCATTTTTTTCTATTTGGGGCCAGGGTATTGTGTCAGCTGTTGACAGCTCTCTTGAGTCAGTGCCATTCTTCTACCTTCTTCGACAGTCATACCTGAAATTTGGAAGTCTTCTTTCACACAATCCATCTTTCTCTTGACTAAACACTCTTGTTTCTTCTTTTCTTTTTCCTGTCTCTCCTAAATCTTCACTGAATCATCTTATGTTTTTGTACATTCTCCTGAACCTCTATAATCTATTCTCTTTTTCCTACTGTGTAGTTGGAGCAACATTGCCTTTTGCTCTGACATCCTCATTTCTTTATCTGCCCCACAGTATGCATCCTACCCCTCATCTCAGGCACATCATCTCCATTACCTGTAGTTTCCTTATCTACTCTGCCTTTACTGCTCTTTCATGCCATTACAACTTTCTTATCTATACACAATTTCATTTCATGTGCCTTCAGTTTTGCATTCCATTCCCCTATCCTTTGCTGAAGTTCTTGTTCAAAGTCTGCCTCACATACCACATTGTCTGCATACATCAGCTTTATTGATCTGTCCCCTGTGACCTGTCTGCTAAAGTAGTCTAGTATGAATATGAACAGTAGTGGACACAGAGCTAAACGCTGTTGCAAACCCACTCACACTGGAAAACCCTATGTGAGACCGAACACTGTTCATACTTGAGTCATTGGCTCCTTCTACATAGTCTGCACTAATTTTACCAGTGTTTCTGGGACTTGGTATGACCACAATACTACCCAAATTAGTCAAATTAGCTTTTTTTAGGACCTTGTCATATGCTTTCTCCAAGTCTGGGAATGTCCAGTTTGATTATTTTTCTCATTTCTAGCTTGTTGTCAACTATCTGTCTCACTGCAAGCATTGGGTTGGTTGTGCTGCATCCCCATTTTAATCCAAACTGTTCATTTCCCTTCTTACTTTCTACTGCTCTGTGCATTTGTTTATCAATCACCCTCTCCAGAACTTTCACGCAGTGTGACAGGAGTTTGAGATCTCTGTACTGCCCATAGTTGTAGATGTCCTCTTTGGTCTTGTACAGTGGCACTAATGTGCTTATTCCCCAGTCATCAATTATAGTGTATGAAATGTTTTCTTTATATAATAAGGGCGATTTATTATTATTGGAATGCATATAGAGTAAGTTCACAAAAAGAATACCAGAGATCAATGGCAACACATATCAGTTGAGACTTGAGAGTCCCTTTTCTATTAACTATAGGTATTTGAAGGGTAAATTATAGTTTAGCTTTTAAGGCATTAAAGAGTGAAGAGCTATGTCTTGTTGCTAAACATCAAGTTATTGGATTTGAGTAGAGCAACAAGAGGATTAGGTTATATGTATAGTAGCACTAAAAGTAAAACTGCTTTGGGATTGAGATATCTAAGCCAGTCCATGGTTAAACTGTAGGACAGGTTACAGTTCATTAGACAATCAAGTTCACTTTATCTTTTTAAAACATACCTTGCTACATGGATGGACTTTAGAGTCTTTACTTTATTGCAGAGCCCATGTTTTAATGGTCTCTTAGCCCTAACACAGTATAATAGTATAATAGAAGAATTTAATAAAATCCCAGTCCAGGTTAGGCAGAGTCCCTCACTGACTCTCTTCAAGAGGAATCTTGATGAGTGGATGGGAGATAGTAGGTTTACCCCGGGTATCACTTCTGTGTCACTGTTAGACAGAGGCACAGTATACTAACCTCGAAAAAGGGCATAGCAAAATTCATTTAAAATGGGTGGCGAAAGCCAAACACACTCTGGCTAGGCTTATAAATGCCCTAGGGAAGATAGCCTAGTATGAACCTATGAACTATTGAACTATATCGGCTGTGACCTCATCTGTGCCTGCTGCTTTCCCTGATTTCATTTTGATTGTGCTTACTTCTTCTAGGATGGGCTTCTCTTCTTCTTTCACTGTAAGCTGTGTCTATGGCAGCATAGTTTCTGTGGGTTTTTTCTTCATTCAGAAGTTGCTGGAAGTACTCCTTCTAGCTGCCTTTGCTATCCTGTGGACTGCTGATCAGGATGTTTCTGGCATCCCTTATGTAGGATGTCTGATGACTGTCTCCGTTGCCTTTCTGTTTTTGCCTTGCAACCTGATAGAGTTTCTTTGTGCCATCTCCATAGTCACTTTCCAGAAGTGGGTAGAATGCCTCTGATGCCTTGCATTTTGCTTTTGCAACTCATCTCTAACCCTCTTTGTTAGCCAACCAGTATGCCTTCTTAGCATGGTCCATCTTTTATCCCACTTTTTCACATACTGTTTCTTTCTTTTGATGACTTTTTGGACTTCTGCATTCCACTAACAGCTTTCCTTTTGTACCTTATTTCCATACCTTGCTCAGACACATATCTGTTTTATAGTCCTTACAGATGCTGTTTTGAGGCACCACTGTTCTTCTTCAACTCCACCTATTGCCTCTTTTTTCCAAGGAGCTAGAGTCCTGAGTAATTCCATAAACTCCTGTGTTTTTTCTTCAATAAACTCCCATATCTTCAGCCTAGTCTCTGTTGACCTTAGAGTCTTGTGTGACCACTGCTATAAACTGATTGTGGCAGCTAGTCATTTATGCTGTGGGCCAACTGTTTCAATGGCGAGGACTTTGCAATCACTGATTCTACCGCAATGCCCTTTCCTTATTAGGAAGATGTCTACGTGAGTTAAATGTTGGCCACTCTTATATGTGATCTCTTGTTGAGCCATGTGTTGGCCACTATCAAGCCATTTGCCAATCAAAAGTTTAGAATGATGTAAGTCACAGACCCATAGATATGTCCCTTTAGGTGTGTGACACGCAGCATGTAAGTGTGTGTCCTGTGCACATGTTTGACACAAGGGGACACACCAGGCTATGTGAATTCAGTGTGAGATGGTCTAGTATAAACACATGCCTAAACAGATTCTTGCAGATACCCACATGGCAGGGGTCATAATACATCAAGTGCCACCACCACCTCCTACACCTGACATGGAATATCTGGACAATAGCAAACATGTATTTTCTAAGCTGACCTTCATAATTAGTTGCCAGTTGCAAAACAGACCAGAACATATAATAGGATAACAGAGAGAGAAACTAAAGCTGTCCACATACTACAACATCTGGGACAATGTTACCTAACCACCACTTCCCATACATGTAGGGTGTCAGGTTTCATATGCAACATATCATTAAAATGATGCATACACTGTTTGCTCACTCTGGTGATGCCCATGGTTGAAGACACCTCCTCTGGATCATATCATTCATCAGATTTCTACACTTGGTCTTAGCCAAAAGGCTGAGGCATCAAATTTCTTGAAGCCATCATAAAAGGGCACCAGTAGATATTCCTAATAATGGCATTGAAGGAGATAAAGGATAATCTTCATGTCCTTTGCACTCCGTAAAGGCACTTGCTCTGTCAGCAAATAGCAGAAGCAGCAGTTGTTCTGAATCTCCTCTAGTAGCTTAAGGCAGTGTCACTGGCATTTCCAAGGATGTCTCCTTGTGTTAGCTGCAGGGGTGACTTCCCTGGCGTCTACATACCTGCTAATTGTAACAAACTAAATAACCCTGTAGAGTGTGCATATGTACCAATATGTGGCTTGTGTACCTGCTGGATGTATTTCAATTTCTTTCCCTTGAGTTATTGTATGGCGTATCCCCATAGCTGTCCCTCTGACAATAGTATGGTCTAACTATGTTATGCCTGTATCTATTTGTCATCCCAGCAGTCCTGGTGGATAAAAGACTGAACAAATTCTGCCCTGCATAAAATTCTGCCCTGCTACAGGCACTTAGGATAAGTGGGCATTGCCTGTTGGGGAGAGGGGGTGCTGACTAGTCTCTATGGGACCAGTTGTGATAGACAGCGGACTGCAATGTAAATGTCATGGGGGACTACAGTTACACAGTGTAAGGGATTATTATATTTAACAGTATGTGAAGTAATGCAAAAAGAGTAATTTGATGAGTTTAATCGTGAATTAAGACTAGTTCAGGGCTACTTGAACATTGCAGTATCAGCTGTGACACACAAAAAAAAAACAATTTTATGTCCACAATTAATAACAGCTGTAACCATTTTTCATCAGGTACTTTTGTAGAAAATATAATTTGAAGAAATGGAATTACAGTTTTTAAAATATTTGCGGAACATCAAACAAGTAGCAGTAAGGTCTTCAGAAAAGGACTCTTAATAGTTAATAATGAATGTTAAAGATTACAAGAAAACATGTATTTCAATCTTAATGAAGGACAGGAGTATAATAAATTGTAGGTGGACACAGTATTACATTTTCCGCAGCAGGATAAGGAAATAGTAGAAATTAGACTTGATAAACAAGCATGATGAATTCTAAAGCATTAGTATTCTGTAAATTTCCTAAAATGCATAAAGACATGTATTACCCAACAGGATGATCAATAGTAGCTGGAATACAGAAGCTTTTTAGAATCTGTAGGTAACACTTTGAATAATATCCTGTACCCATGTGTTAAAAATGGGCTTGCTCATTTTGAACTGTTAAGACCTAATAGACTAATAAGCAAACTGCAATCAATTACATGGAAGGAAAATTATTTGTGGCTGTTATGATGTAAAATAATCCTTATAGAAGTATAAGAAATCAAGGTGGACTGGAGGCTGTCCAGTCACACATTGGACATTGGTCACAAGGTACATTTATTATACATAGTAAAGTTCATACTATCTCACAATTATTTCAAATTTGGAAATGAATATTAAGTACAGAACAAACTGTGATGGTTGCAGGATTAGCATTGTCATATTTCAGCTTTCTGATGGGTATATTTAAGATGGAATATGTCTACCAGATTACATAGTGATTGATGTTCATCATATTGCTGCAGTAGCCTTAACTATATAAGTTATATCCTGCCAAGGATATAATGGTCGGACAGCTTCCAAAGCTTCAGGGCACCTTCCATGTGCCCAAACTGACAGCAGCTCAAGCTGAGCTTATTAAAAGTCAAGTCTGGATGTGAAGCCTTTCAGAACTGTAATGCCGCCAAAGGCTTTTGAGGATTGTCAGCTTGTGTTTTCCTTTGCTGGGCAGATAAGTTCCCTTTGGGGAAACAAAACTTCGATTTTCTTAAATATATTGTTTTTTTATTACTTTCCTCTTAAGGACAGTTATTTTAAAGCTAGGAGTGATGTGTGTTAATGTACTTTCTCGAGATGCACTTTTAAACGGAGCACTTTTTTTTTCTATCAGTTTAAAAGTAGTGTTATCTAACTGAAAACATATTTCTGTTGAGAAATTTTGTTTATTATAGTTTGTGGGGCTGGCAGAGTGTTTGAAAGTGCTTTTTACTGTTTTTTCTTCTGTCAAAAAAGTAACTTTTGTGACTTCATAGTTTTACCAGAGTTTGCTGCTTGTGTGTAAGGAGTCACCATTTTCGCCTAACTGTCACATAGTCGATCCTTCTTTCAGCCAGAAAAAGAAAAAGTAAAGCAAACAGCCTTTGCCACCACAGCAGGCTAGCAATTTGCCTTAGTCACAAGTTGGTGACCCTGCTGTGGCCATTTGTTGTACCCAGTCCACTCAGCTTTCACCTCGGATCCCTCTGATGTAACACTTACAGCTACCATGGACTGAGGTTAGCCACTTTCTCTGCAGATGTTGGAGTCCTGTCAGTGGACAAAGGAGAGCTAGTCTTGTCTGTCCTAAGGAAGGAAACAGAGAGGATTTCCTTGTTGTGCCAGAATACTGTGCCCATCCCTGTGGAAGCAGCTGCTGCCATTAGTAACATTGTTGGCCCCATTTTTCCTATTGAAAAGAAACCGTAAACCAAGCTTGTATCTTCTCCTTCGTAAATTTCTTTATACAGGAGTAGTTTAGTGGGTCTGACTTAGGGTTTAATTTAGTCTATTGATCCTTCTTGTAAAGTAGTTTCTGGTTAAAGAAAGTGGAATTCTTCTCTCCTGAAGAGATTCAAGATTCTAAATCTGAAAAGGAAGATGCAGGGACGGATTCAGTTTTTTACCTCAGATTTCTGATTCGGACTCAGGGGAGAGCTCTTTTTCTGATTCTCCCTGTGGGAGTTTCTTTTTCTCTGAGACTATTGCTAGAATGTGCCAGTGTTTTCAGTGAGAGAGCACTGAGGATGTTCATCGTGCATACAGCTGCAGTCATCACACTTGGGTTTTCCTGCCGTCAGGTGGGTCCTCGGTCGGCCGAATTCCAAAGTCTAGGTCCGGCGTCGGTTGTCGTCGCTTCTTCCCTGACGTCAGTGCGGCAGGGGTATAAAAGAGACAGCTGACGCCATTTTCTTCAGTCTTTCTTGCCGCACAGTGCCCGAAGCAGAAGCAGTTCGTAAGTGCCGGTCGGCCAGCTCCTGAGATTTACGAACAGTATTTCAGCCGAAGTCTTCTTTAAAGCTAAGTACCCTGTTGGGGACACTTTTCTTGCCTCAGACCGATGTCAGACAAAGTTAATAATTGCATTTCTTGTGGGAAGCAAATACCGCATAAGGATTTTCACTCTTACTGTATACCTTGCTTAGGGCCAGACCACAACGTCTCGGCCTGCCGTTTTTGTGCTAGGTTTAACAAGCGCACTATTAAGCGCCGGGCGGAGTTCGCCCTTCATTATTTTGGCAAAACATTTAATTATATCATGTCGTCGGATGCACTGATGCCAGTTTTAGGCAAAAGATGCAAGGATAAGGATAGACATCCGAGGCCTGCACCGAGTACTGAGATCACGCTTAGGCCGACTACAGGTTCTCCGGTTCTCAGCGAGGCGCCTACGCAGCCCCTGACTACTGATGAAACTATTTTACCAGCGACTTCAGTACCCGAGGCCGCAGGATCCTCGGTCTCCATTCCCACTGCAGATACCGACGCCACTCTTGGCGGGGAAACCGAAAATTTAGCGAGGCCTGCCATTTCTGAAGGCGTTTTCAGGCCTACCACCTCCTCTAGTAAATCATTCACTAAGTCTAAAGCTGCAATGAAAATTAAAAAACAAGGGCCTCAGACCCCCTCTCAAGGCCCCATGCCTAAGAAATAAATGCTTAAAATGGCTGAGGATTTGATTACTCTCATCGGGGGTTCTCAACCCCCCTCAGACAAAAGACCCAGGTTGGAGGAAGACTACCCTTCCTCAGACCAGGCTTCTATTACTTCAGCCCATTCTGAGGACCAGGATTACACCTATTCCCCATTTGAAGACTCTGATGCTGAGGAGTCTATTCCCTCGGACTCCACCCCTGAGGACTTCTCTTTTGGGGAAACCCTGCATACATTGAGAGAGCACTTCCACTGGGAAGGCCAAGATTACTCAGATTCCAAGAAAAGGCTCAGGGAATTTCTACTATTTCCCCAGCATAGGCCCCTGGCTATTCCTCCTGTCTTAGATATTTTGGATGATGTGCACGCAGAAGCCAGTCTTAATCCAGACTCATTACCTCCAGCCCCTGTTAAACCAGACAGATATTACCGGGTTCCTGATTCTCACCAGTTCCTTTATAAAAGCCATACTGCTGACCCAGAAACAATTTCACAGGGTCCCAAGGGGATTAAGGCCTCTACTGCTAAAAACCCTTTGCCTTCAGAGAGAGAGATTCTAGAGCATTAGAAACGTGGGGGAAAAAGGTGTATACATCAGCCACTTTAACCATGAGGGCATTAAACTGTCAATTTCATATGTTAAAATACCAACAGTTCTTGCTATCTCAGCTGAAAGGCAAAATGACACAAACAGAACAGCCAGACTTGAAAGAGTTGCAGGATTTGTTGCATGGAGCAGAACAAGTGGGGAAACATACCTTGCAGTGTGGTTTTGATGCTTTAAAGGCCTCATGCAGAGCTGCTGTCACGGGGTCTGTCATACGTAGACATGCATGGCTCAAAGAGCAAACCTTACCAGATCATGTCAAAGCAAAGTTATTAGATGCACCACTACAAAAAGATGAATTGTTCGGTGCTAAAGCTGAGGACGTACTAAAGAAAATGGAGGAAAAAGCGAAATCTAGGCAAACAGTTAAAGATTTCTTGCAGGTGCAGCCTCCACGCTTCAGCAGAAACTGGCCTTCAAAAAATTGGTCCTTTCCAGCCACGGACAGACCCCAAAGGGGCAGATACAGATGCCCAAGGGATAGAGGACAACCTCAAGGATCTTACAGAGCTAGACAGTGGCAAACACTAGCCCCCAGAGGTGGAGAAGATAGGCCACAGTCATTTAGAAAACAGATGCAATGACTTTCCCCTATGCCTGCCAAACAAAGATATAATGGCAGCACCTTTGGGCGGAAAACTGGCCTTATTTTCAAAAAACTGGCACATTGTTACACAGGACAAATGGATTCTGGATATTATAGACAGAGGCTACAGGTTCCACTTTCACACCCTTCCAAAAATGAGAGGCATGCCAATCCTGCCACAAAATCAATGGGCAGAGGCACAAAGGCAAATTTCCGCTCTCATGGATATGAAAGCAATTCAAGAGGTACCTGCAAAAGAACAAGGTCAAGGTTTTATTCAAGGCTATTTCTGGTACCAAGGAAGGACAAAGATTGGAGACCCATCTTAGACCTATCTATTCTAAACACATATCTAGAGGTACCAAAATTCAAGATGCTCACATTACAGCAGCTTCTTCCCATGCTGGGCAAAGAGTCTTGGCTGGTAACGTTGGACCTCAAGGAGGCATACCTGCATGTCCCTATCAGACAAGATTGCAGAAGATACCTCAGATTTCTTGCAGGTTCAACCCATTACCAATACTCTGCATTGCCCTTTGGCTTATCTACTGCACCCAGAGTGTTTACGAAATGCCTGGCATCAGTAATTGCCTTCTGCAGACAACGAGGACTCCAAATCTACCCATATCTGGGCGACTGCCTAATCCAAGCAGACAGAAAGGACCTTCTATTGCAACATCTGGCGTTTATAATAAAACTGTTAAACTGCCTGGGGTACACAGTGAACAAAAAGAAATCAAAACTAATACCTTCTCAACAGATAATTTTCCTGGGTGCCAGCTTAAATACAACAACCCAGATGGCCTACCTCACACCAGACAAACAAGGGCAACTGTCTCAATACTACAACAAAATGGCAACTTTAACCAGGCTAACTGCAAGGAAAATCCTGCAGGCTCTGGGGTTCATGGCATCTTGCATCCTACTAATACCATTTGCAAAGCTGCATATGAGGAAACTACAATGGTACCTAAAAAACTTATGGTCTCAGCACAGCCACAGCTTGGAAACAATTATACCAGTCATTCCATGCCTTCAAAAGGAATTTTTGTGGTGGGCTCAAGCATGCCAAAGAAACTCAGATCTTCCTTTCTGTTTACCACAAGCAACTCAAATCATCACAACAGATGCCTCAGACTACGCCTGGGGAGCACACATGGCAGGTCAGTGTATTCAGGGAAAATGGTCCCAAAAAGAGATGCACCTACACATCAACCAAAAGGAGATGCTAGCCGTACAAAATGCTCTTATGACCTTCAAAGACCTACTGCATCCAGGCCAGCTATTAATAAGGACAGACAACACCACAGTCATGTGGTACATAAACAAACAGGGGGGAATGCATTCATACCCCCTGTGTAGGCAAGCCATGACCCTGTGGAACACAGCACTGGAATTACAAATTCAACTACAGGCACAATTCCTGCCAGGGAAGGAAAACACACTGGCAGACAACTTAAGCAGAAATATGACAGACCCACATGAATGGAAGTTGCATCCTCAAGTCTTCTCAAAGATAATTCAGGCATGGGGACAGCCAGTCATAGATCTATTTGCTACCCACAGAAATTACCAGTTGGAAAAATTTTGCTCAAGGACCTATCATCCACAGGCCTGGAAAGTGGACGCACTCTCTTTCAGTTGGACAACATTGACAGTCTATGCCTTCCCGCCTCTACCTCTACTGGCCAAAGTCCTATTAAAAACCAGAACAGAGAGGCCACAAATGATTCTTATTGCTCCAGACTGGCCACGACAGCACTGGTATCCTCTCCTAAAGAGCCTGTCACACTCACCACCATGGATCCTTCCTCAAGTTCCTCTTCTGTTGTCCCAGCACAACTACAAGACCCTTCACAGCTAGCTCAGAACTCTAAATCTAGCTGCATGGAGAATACCTTAGTTTACCAACAAACTCTCCTCTCCAAGGAGGTACAGAATGTCATCTTGGAGGCCAGGAGACCCTCTACTAGAAAAACCTACTCCGCCAAATGGAAATTATTTTGTTCCTGGAATCAAGCAAAGGGTCAGAATCCTTGGGTAATAAATATACCTCAGATTTTACAGTACCTAACTGAGATGTTAAACAGTGGCCTCTCCTTCTCTTCCATCAAGATCCATGCTTCAGCCATTTCAGCACAATACAATACAATACAGATCCTCCTTTATTCTCACATCCTCTATTAAGGCAGTTCCTCAGAGGGGCAAAAAATATAAAACCCCCACAGAAACCACCAGCTCCAGCTTGGGACCTCAACTTCGTATTGGAGAAGCTGACACTGCCTCCTTTTGAGCTGGCTTCTTCAGCAGAGCTACAATACTTGTCATGGAAAACAGCCTTCCTTCTGGCTATTACCTCAGCATGCAGGTTTACGGAGCTACAGGCCCTCATGGCTGTGCAACCATTCATCATTTTCCATCAGGACAGGGTTTCCTTACGAACCAACCCTACCTTCATGCCAAAGGTAGTATCCAGTGTGGCTTTGAATCAGTCTCTTCATTTACCTACCTTTTATCCAAATCCACAGAACAAAGGAGAGAGGCTACTACATTCCTTGGACATTCACAGGCAACTTCGTTATTACTTGGACAGAACAAAGTCATTCAGAAAATCTGAGCAGCTCTTTGTGTCCTATTCTACAGGTGCTCAAGGAAAGGCTATTTCCAAACAGACTATTTCAAAATGGATAGCCCATTGCATACGCTTTTGTTATTCATTTCATGGAAAATCAGTGCCTGTATACATCAGATCCCACTCCACCAGGGCTACAGCTACCTCAGCAGCTTTCCTCAGGGGGGTCCCTACTAAGGACATTTTGGAAGCAGCTACTTGGAGTTCAGTGCACACTTTCTCCAAGCACTATCACCTTCCACTATACTCTAAGTCTAGAGCGGGCTTTGCCACAGCAGTCCTGCAGGGCATTCTAGCTCCTCCTAATTCCGCTTAGTACCAGCCACCCTTACTTAGCTTTGGGATTCTACCCAAGTGTGATGACTGCAGCTTTATGCACGATGAACATAGTACAGTTTTGTACCTACCATAAATGTTCGAGTGCGCATACAGTTGCAGTCCAGGTTACCCTCCCTCCATCCCCTCTTAGGACAGGGCTTATGACAAACACCTTTAACATACAACCTATTTGGGGTATTCCTTTATGGTGTATTTGCTTGCAACTACTGTTTTGATTTATCTACTTATGTATGTTTGCATGACATCATGTTTTGCCTTCCTTTCTGGGAGCACCTGACTTCTGGGGCAAGAAAGACTGAAGAAAATGGCGTCGGCTGCCTCTTTTATACCCCTGCCGCACTGACGTCAGGGAAGAAGTGACGACAACCGACGCCAGACCTAGACTTTGGAATTCGGCCGACCGAGGACCCGCCTGACGGCAGGATAACCCAATTGTGATGACTACAGCTGTATGCGCACTCGAACATCTACATTTATGGTAGGTACAAAACTGTACTTTTCTCGGCCCCTAAGAAAAAACTATGAATTGTTACTGAAGGATTTTTCAGAACCTACATCCATTCCTCCTGTTCTTTTAGCTTTAGAAGATGTGTATTTGTGTGTGTATATGTATGTATATATATAATATATACACACGTGTGTGTGTTATTGCCTGGAGTTTTCCTGTTAGTGAACCAGCTGCCACTAAAAGGGCAGATAGGATGTATATAATTCCTCATTATTTTAAATTTTTATACACTATTCCCAAATCTGACCAGCAGCTAGCTGTAGTTGATCCCACTGCTGCTAACCATTTCGTAAACTCCAATTCAGCTCTTTTTGATAAGGATGAAAAAAATATTTATAGCTATGGGAAAAAATGTATACTTCCACATCTTTGGTTTTAAACTTTTTGAATTGTCAAGTCCATATGTTTGTTCTGACAAATTGTGAAAATATGAGGGATATTTTATCAGCAGCTTCTTCTTGGGAGGAAAAAATCTGCTATAAATAACTTTTGTTTCTTCTTTTGCACAAGTCATTACTCATTGTTTGCAGTGTGTATGACTCTGTTGATGCTTCTTCCAGGGATATGACCGCAAGTGCTGTTTAAAGGAGGTTTGCATGGCTGCATTCTCACAACCTTCCTGATGATATTAAAAATGAGATTATAAATTCCCCCTTGGATAAAGACTTAGTGTTTGGCCCCTCTGCTGCAGAGGAGATCAAAAAGTGAGATGAATGGGGCAAGCTAATCTGGGGCATCTCTGTAAGAGTATACAGCCTTCATTTACCAAAATGTTTTTTTTCTTTCTTCTCTTCCATTTTTGGCAGAAAACACAATAAACAGTCTCAACAGATTTCAGGCAAACAGATATTTAAGAAGGAATAGCAAGGGAGTTCCAAAATAAGTCTTTGTCCTTTCAAAACCAAGGGCGGTCCAATATGTCTGAATAAGTGTTCAAGAGACCTTGTGACCCACTCCCATCCTGGCCCCCTTTTTCTTCCAGAAAGTCTTAATCTCCACTTTTCTCTTTGGCAACAGATTGCTTCAGATAAATGGGTTCTGAATAACATTCATCAATGTTACAGATGGCAGTGGGAGGAAATTCCTCCCTTCCAGGGGGTCATTCATGTTCCTCCAAATCAGACTCATTTATTCTTAGTGCCAAAGAAAGACAATGCTTGGAGGCCAATTCTGGATCTTTCATTACTAAACCTGTTTGTGATAGTGCCCTAATTCAAAATTATTTCACTTCACAACCTGTTACCTCTTCTTCCTCTTTCAACTTTCCAGATAACACTGGACTTATAAAATGCTTATCATCACATTCCTATTCATTCAAATTTCAAATGTTTCATAAGGTTTTATATATCTGAATCACATTATCAGTTCTCTTAACTTTTGGACTATCCACTGCACCAAGAGTGTTACAAAGTATCTAGACCCAGTTATAGCTTATTGCAGGCTACAAAATATCCACATTTTTCCATTTTCAGATGACTTGTTTATCTTTGCAGTCTTTTTCAAAGTGTCATGAATCTCTCTGTTAGGTGAGAGATCTATTACATAAGCTGGGATTCCAAGAGAACAGTCAAAAGTCTTTGTTCCTGAGATGTCAGCTAGACACCTTAGTTCAAAAAGATTTTCTTCCACAGGAAAAAATAGATCCTTATTTAGTTCTGTTTCTAAGGTTTTTCACTCAGACTTTGTTCACTGTGATGGAATACTTTAGGATTTTGTCTCTCATGGCATCTATGATTCTCATTTTAGATGACTTGTTTATCTTTACAGAGTCTTTTTCAAAGTGTCTGGAATCTCTCGGTTAGGAGATAGATCTCTTACACCAGATGGTATTACAAGGGAACAGTCAAAAGTCTGTGTTCCTTAGATGTCAGTTAGACACCTTAGTTCAAAGAGCTTTTCTTCCACAGAAAAAAAAATAGATCCTTATTTAGTTCTGTTTCTAAGGTTTTCCACTCAGTCTTTGGTCACTATGAGGGAATACCTCAGGATTTTGGATCTCGAGGCATCTATGATTATCATAATACCTTGGCAAGACTTCACATGAGAAAGATACTGCGGTATCTGAAATCTCTTTGGCCCCAGCATCAACACACTTTATCCTTTCAAATCCCAGTGCTAGGATCATAGGAGAAATCTTTTGGTGGAGACAAGTGTCCTTAAATACAGGTCTCCTCTTCTCCCTCCCTGCTCCAAAGCAGTCAGTTACAACAAATGCTTTGGACTTTGTTCAGGGAGTACTTTCAGGAGGGATAAGTGTGCAGGGGTGTGGGGCACAAAGGACAGATATGTAGGGGATGCTTCCCCTGATCAAGACACTCAACTCTTTGAACCATCTTTGGCCTGTGAGCCTTCTTCATAGTGGTTTCAGACAATACCAGCCATGTGGTACATAAACAAGCAAGGGGGAGCCAGGTCATAGCCCCCTTTGCAGACTGGCCATGTTAGCTTGGAATATAGCTTCACAGTACAATCTCACTCTACAGGAATCTTGCATTCCATCAGAGCAAAATGGCAGACAAGCTGAGTGGGACTGGGGCAGACCCTCATGAATGGAAACTAGATCTGGGTGTCTTCCAACATTTTTTCTGTCATTGGGAAGTTCTTCAAGTAGACCTCCTTGCCTTCTCTTTGAACAATCAACTGGCAAGATTCTTTTCCAGGATTCCATGCAAGAAGACCTAGACAACAGATGCCTTTTCTTTTCTTTGGATTTGAATATTCCTATATGCCTTCCACTAACACCCAGGATATTTCTGAAGATTCAAAAGGAATCCACCAAGATTATTTTGATGACTCCCTGGTGGCCTAAACAACTGTGGTTTTCCCATCTTTTGGAAATAGCCAGGGACAATTACTACAAGCTTCCTCCCAGGCCGGATCTACTCACACAAGAAAAGGGTTGTTTGATACATTCTGAGATCAATCATTTTGAAGTGACTGCTTGGATGATAGGGTCTTAATTCTTTCTAGACACCCATATACTGAGGACTTGCAATAGGTACTAATGGAGACAAGAAAACCTGCTACTAGAAAATCATATATTAGCAAACAAAAAAGGTTTCCTTGTTGGTGCCAACAACATAAACAGCACCCATTCAGGGCTAGTTCTTCTCTGGTTTTAAAGTATTTGTATGGGTACCAGATATTTATGTTCCTAAGAACTTATGTCTGACCTGTGACCTCAACTCAGAAATCTAGAGATATATAGGCAGACTTACAATTCCTCAGACTCTCACAGACAATGCAAATACAGGTCGCATATCCATTGAACTGACTGTCATTTGGTTGTTGTTTCCATTGTTTTGAATTATCAGACAAGTGTCACATTGAGGAACTTTACTTTATATTTTTTAACACTGTCTCACCATACCAGTATTAGGTGTCAGCTGGCAGGGGTAAATGTGATTGCAGTAGACAAATCCCATAGAAAAACTTGCATGCTCAGTGCCTTTTCTGTTAGGAGCAGAACACGACTACTAGACCTGTTCCATTTGGCAATCTTTTGCACCTAAGAATGTCTGGTCCCATTTGTCTTCGCTCAACACTTTTTGGAAGCTCACCATTTCAAATTCTTGGTGCACTTCAAGATGGCAGACTCCGCTCCGCTCCCCAGACTTACCTCCATCCCTTAAGAAAAAGCTCCAGTCTGTGCTGGAGACTCATTTGACTTTTTTCTGATTCTGACATACCCGCTGAGTTTTCAAAATCCAGAGTGCAACTGACTTCACCTCAGATACCCTCTACTGAGATCCTGCTGGTGGCTGATATGCTATCTTTGGTCCTTATGACATAAGATCCATAGAGAAAGGTGAACCACAAATTATCATCTTGAAGGGCATCTTTCAAATACTTGTTAGGGAAGAAGTCGCAGGTATACTTATAGAGGTATGTCAGGGATCTGAACCATAGTGCTTGGTTCAGCAGGACAACACCTCAAAAAAGAAATGCCAAAAAACTAAGCAAGTATCTTCTCTTCCGCCTCCCCCTCTAGGGAGAGGGAATGGGCAGACTTTTTTCAGGGTCTGTTCAAGGCCATTTTGGTTTTGAAAACTCCTTTTTAATTCCACCCCTCCCCCATTTCTCAAAAGGATGCTGTGATTTCATCTTCCTGTGAAGATGAGGAGGTTTCTGATTCTGACCATTCTCTGACTTATTCTTCTCAAACCCATTCTCCTTTCCAAATCCCTTCTGATGAGGAGGACTCCATTTCATGTGACTATCCTGGGGAAGAATCTTCTTTTGGAGAGACTGTTCTAAACATGATGAATCATTTTGAATGAGAGTCTAGGCAGTTAACAGTGATCCAGAAAATATACTATAACCTCTTGTAAATGAGCACTTCAGCCCCTTCTCTAGTTCCTGCAGTTGTTGAGGCATTTTTGGTTGCTTTTCAATCCACTTTAGCTGTCCCAGAATCATAGCCTTCTGATCCCAAAAGGCCACACAGATTTTATAGGTTCCCTGATGATTTTATGTTTTTGTGTAAATACTCTTTAGCAGACCCATCTGCAGTGTAAAATCTCTGTAACAGACCCATCTGCAGTGTATTGTTCTTCTGATAAACCTTCAAATCCACTTCCAAATGCCAGTGCCCTCCCTTCTGACAAAGATAGCAGGGCTATGGATAGGTGAGGAAAAAGATTTATACTTCTTCTACCTTGGCATTCAGGGTTATTAATTACTAAACCCAGATGACCAAGTACTTGATATCTATTCTCAACTGCATACACAAGGTTGTGGTGGATCCACAGGGAACTGACCCTAAGCTGCAAATGCTGCCCTTACTTAGTCTGGCTATCTAAGTAGCCAGAAACATCATTAAGTGTAGTTATGATGCTGTATAGGCCTTCTCCAGGGCAGCTGCCACTGGCTCTGTCATCCGTAGGTATCCATGGTTGCATAATCAACCTTTGCCCAACAATTTTAAATCAAATATTGTGGATTCTCCTTTAGACAGGAATTTCTTTTGACCCACAAGTAGCTGATCTTTTCAAAACCTTTCAGGAGCAGGGAAAGCCATGAAGGACCAACAGCTTTTGTTGTCCTCTGTACTTAGGTAGCAGAGGAGTTATCCAACCGAAGCTACATCTTTTGCCAGAAGTGTTCCTAAAACTAGTCAGAAACACAAGAAGGATCCCAAAAGCAGATGCCTTCACCCAAAAACATAGAGGGATTCATCCTCCTTCTCTGGGATTCATCCCTTTCGGGAAAATCTCACTGCCTACTTAGAGATCCCCCCCCCCGCTAATCAGCCATGCCCTGCCCCTCTCAGCAAGGCTTACCCAATCCTTTGACACTTGGGAAAAAACTATCACAGAAGAGTGGGTTCTTTGTATCACAAAAAATGGCTATGCTGTGTCTTGGATGGAGATTCTGCTACTAAATGACATACCTCCCATTCTCCACAACCAGATCCATCTGCTTCCACCCATAATACAAGAATTTCAAACACGTGACACAATGGAACTAGTGCACAAAAATTTTGTGGGGAAGAGGTTTTACTTCAGACTCTTCCTAGTGCCAATAAAAAAGGGGCACTAGAGTCCCATACTGGATCTTTCTTTATTAAAGACTTTCTTAAAAGTGCCAACCTTCAAATTGCTATGACTACATACACTGTTGCCTTTCATACTACCTCAGGCTTTTCTGGTATCTACAGATCTGAAAGATACATATTTCCATTTACCAGCTCACCCCCCCGCATGAGACTCCTCAAGTTTTGTTCTGGGTCATCTCCCTTTCAGTTTACTGCTTTGACTTTTGGGCTGTCTGGAGCCCCAGGAGTTTTCACAAAGTGTCTGGCACAAGTGATTGCTTTCTGTCAAACCCAGGGAATTCAGATTTTTCCCTGCTTAGACAACCTGTTGATCCAAGCTTCCTCACCACAGATTCTTGTGCAGCACCTCCAGTTCACCCTAAACTTCTTCTCGTAGTTGTGGTTCACAGTCAACTACATAAAGTGCTCCCTCTACCAGCTCAGGACTTAGTTTTCTTGGGCAGCATGCAGGATACAAAAAAGATGCCGGCCTAACTGCCTCAGGAAAAAGTTCAAACCACTTTCACAGTATTGCCTCTCTCAGCCAATGCTCAGCCAGGGAGATCCTAAGGGTGCTGGTATTCATGACAGCTGCTGTCCAAATGCTTCTTCTAGCCAAACTGCATATGAGAAAAATCCATTGGTACCTAAAAAGAGTATGATCTCAACACTCTCACCCTTTAGACACAGTGATTCATCTATTACATTGTCTTAGAAGGTAACTATTATGGTAGAAGGTTCAGGTGACCCTTAATCCAGGACTCCTTTTCACTACTCCAGATCCTGTTCAGGAATTGTACACAGATGCCTTAGATGAGACATGGAGAACCTGGACAGGGACTAACTGAGTACAGGGCAAGTGGTAGCCAAAATTATTAAGGGAACACACAAACCTGAAGGAGATGAGGACCCTCATCCAAGCTCTTTAAATTTTCTCTTATGCCTGGAAATCAGGTCCCCTATGAGTGTTCACAGATGGCACAATTGTCATGTGGTACATAAACAAGAAAGGGGAACCAGAGCATACCAGCTGTACAGAATGGCAAAGAGAGGCTGGGAACTTGCCACCTAGAAAAGTTTGTTTCTAATATCCACATGCAAAAGGTGGATACCAGAGCCATACTGGAAACTGCCACCTGGTCTTCTGTACACACCTTCCCTAAACATTACAGGATTGATGCCTTTTCAAAGTAAAGATCTGCCATTGCTAGGTCAGTCCTTTCTGGCCTCTTGAATAACCCTGCTACTTACTAGCCTACCACCCTTTTGTTTCTTTCAGCTTTGGGAATCACCCACTGCTTAAGAATACTGCAACAGTGATTTTAGTCAGGACATAATAGAGTTATGTAAGTACTTACCATAACAGTAGATGTCCTACTGATTACTGTTACAGTCTTTCTTTCTACTCTCCTTCCCCTCTATACTTATTTATACTAACCCTCTACTTTCTCTCTTTGTTCCTACCCTATGGACAATACCCTAGAACAAGGGGGCTTCCTTATCATGTCATGCTTCACCCCTCCTAGCTAGTCATTTATTTCTCAGGGGTCCTCAGGCTGCAGGCTTGGGAATAATCTGATGAATTGTGCTCATATATCTGTCTATATACATCCATGCTTACTAGCTGAGGTCAAATGTCAGATCTATGATCCTGGTGAAGGTGAAGCTTTGATCCCCTGGCTGGGCATCAGCGGTGATAACCCACTGGTTAACAGTACTGCAACAGGGATCAGTAGGACATCCTTGGTAATTTGATAAAAAAAAACAGATTTTATGAGAATGAGACCTAATATATGAGGCAAAAATCTGGACAATTGACATTAATGGCAGGGCGAGTATAAACATACCAGACTGTTAACACTGTCTTTCTGACAGTGCTTGCCAAGTGGTTTACAACTTTGAAAGACAGTAAAACACTTAGCATTTGAAGGTTATTTTTACTAACTAAATGTGCACTCACTGAAATTGTATGCACATTGTGAAGGCATGCTTTAATATGGCTGCATTTCTAGACTTATGCAAAGAGAATACTGCACTTTTGTAAATTTTAGTGATACCTGATGTTACAGGGGTTATGCAGTAGAAATAGCATATCTGGACCTAGCCATGGCCTTTGACACCATTCTCCATGCAGGGATTATTAACAGACTTGTCAATCGGAATAAAAGTCTTTATATTGTGCAATGGTGAGCTAGCTAGTTGTCTTGGCAGAACCCATGTGGTTAGAGTCGTAGGTGCTGCTTTTGAAAACAAGCAAATTATCAGTGGTGTGCCACACGGATCAGTACTGGCTCATCTCCTAATTGACTTCTGTTTCTCAAACCTTCTGCCCAACACTCATGGCCTATGATTACTTACCTTTGCAGATGACTGTAAATTGGGTAATGTTATTGATCTTCCTGTGACTCACTGTTGTTCCATCATAGATTAGACCATGTTATTAATTGATGCAAGGACAGTAGTTTCAAATTAAATGTAAAAAAATGAAGCATAGTTATTTTGATAAACAAAACATTTTCACATACCATATAGGTAACACACCTCTCCAAACAGACAGTATCATAAGGGATATAGACTGTCTTGTTGATAATTCCTTATCATTTGACCATTATGTCTCCACAAGTAGTTCATAAAATCTCTTGTCTGGCTCATTTGATTTCCAGTTTTATCTCCACTTGATCCAGCAAAGTCTTAATTCCCCTTTACTCTTATTTCATCAGACCCATTATTGAGTGTACAGTAGAGAGTCGATTATCTGAACTAATTGGGACCTAGGGTAGTTCAGATAATCAAACTGATCGGGTAATCAAGCATATAACGTAACTGGATAAAAAACTTCTAAAAATGTTTTTGATGAACATTAAACAAGAAAAATAAAACAAATTTTACTGCAAGTACAAAATGGTACAGTATATTACAGTAGTACAAGCTCAAAAAACATGCACAAGCGAATATGTATAACATTTACATATTCAGACTTTATGAGTTTTCCTACCCAAAAAGTTTGGAAGACGGCATTTAGATAATCGACGTTTCGGATAATCGACTCTCTTATGCCTCTTTTTTATTTTTTGGCATGCATTTATCTAAACATATTACTCAGAGATTCATAACTGCAAAAATCAGTAGCCTCAATAATCATAGTTGTCAAACAGACTGGTAGCCCTTTCCCCATGCTTAAGTCTCTTCCAGACTCCTCCATGGAGATCTGTGTTTAGCCTTTCAAGACATGAAAGTTCCAGCCATTTTTGACTGTCTATTCCTACACAAATCAAATGGTACATCAAATACCAGGTTAAAGGAACTAAATCTTCATCAGCAGATAATTAAGGCATATCAGCTGATAGAGTCATATTGCAACGTACCCCACACCTCTGGAACAGACTTCCACTATATGTGAAGCAGAGTAGTACACTTGCCACCTTCAAAATAAACCTAGATAATTGGATAGGCAGCTTGAAATTCTTCTCTGGCCATTCTTGTCTTGCCGTCCTTGAGGCTGGAATGAACTTTTGAACAGGGGTTATTGACTAGGATTGTTTGGTATGCAGACTGATTACTTAGTACGTAACTATGAACCTATGAATGTGATGCATGGGACTCTGGTGGTAATTACAGCTACAAAGTGGTTGTTAGCACTTGTAATTGTTAAATGAGACTTGCAGATCACCAGATATTGAGGTATTTCCTCATTACAGCTAATGTGTCTCTGAATCTCTGGTTTCCAAGATTGTGTTATAGGGTACTTCTTGCCACTCAGTGCTGGGCTTTTTCTGAATCTGGTTATTGTTCCTGACATTTAACTTCACAGCAAACTGATACAAATGAATCAGTTGCCCCCATATTGCAGTAAAAAGCACACAGTGATCTACAGTAAAATATTCACTTTACTCGTCACCTCTGGAATTTCTACTTGCGTATCAATTCTAAATTATAAGTACTGTCTTTAAATTTAGTTGAAGAAACTGTGCACTCTAAGTATGGCCATTCTTTTTTTATCTCAGCTGTTTACTGACTGTCTCCTATTTCTTATCACCCTAAGTAGTATACACACACAGGAAAAAATCTATAGCCTAACTTTAACCATAATCTCTGGGGCTTCATCCCCTGTGTAGCCTCATTGTTAAAGATAATGTCATTTTCATATCATGACTCATCTCTTTTGTCCTTATACAGATTGCATCAAGCGCACTTGAACCTTTATGTCCCATGGTTTGAGCCAGATGTGTGTTTATTCTGTAACTTTTAACATTTTTATACATTCTGCCCTGAAGCTCTTTTCATCGGCTTCACATGTTTTTATATAAATTATCATTATGTTTTGCTGTATGTACTATTGTCATTCCTTGTTTTATGTTTTGATCATGAGTTCTGTGAGGCGTCCCTAAAAGGAGGACTTTATGTATCACTAGGCTTATTGTTGTCAGAACTAAGTAAATAAATAATAATATTTAACAGCATACACCAGATGAAAATAAACAGGTATGACTTAAAAAGCACACTCTCCTTTATTCCACCACTTCATTCATCACTTCCAACACCTTAGTCATAAAACGTCACATTATCACATTAAGTGAAACAATTAAAACTGGTCAATTACTACATAAAAAAGTTAAGAAATCAAATATCTCCAATTGACTTCCCAAATTTAACACTTTAGGTATCAAAGTACTGTATTTTAAAATACATATATTTTTCTTCTGTAGAAGTTTTTGCTTAATTAAATGTCTTTTAGTTTCTTTTACTTTAATGTGCAGAAAAGTAGAAGCAAGCAGAACATCAGTGTTTCTGTTGTGTTCCGTTAAAAAATGTATGTCCTGAAGCTGTCCTTTTATTCTAGCACTGAATTTTCTTTTTGTTTCACTATTATAGAGCACTCCTACAGTATTACTGAGACAATATAAAATGAACATTGTACTTTTTAATTGTTATTAATAAGTAGAATTTATAGGTTCATACTAAGCTAACTGCCCTTGCAAGCTATTTTAAGCTTAGCCAATTATCCCTTGTGAGACTCAAACCTTGCACATTGTGTTTATAAGGCAAACACCTTAACCATTAGGCCACCCTCCCAACCCTTATGCTATTGGTAGACTGATTATCTTTTAGCAATGAAGTAGATACTATGTTCTTGTACAGATAATGAGGGGGATGTATAATACTTATGCACCATTTGATTAAGCTCCAGTCATAGTAAAAGTACTTTTATACCCCCTTTTACTAATACGTTTCTAAAAAGTTATGCTTTAGTAATGAATATACAAATGGATTTGAAGTGTAAAGAACTGTTTTTAGGTACAAAAGAAGTAACAGTAAATTTATGTAAGGATTATTGGAAGTTGTTAAAAGTGTGAAAGAAAAACAAGATTTACTTATTAGGCCTGTTGATAAAGGTAAAAATATAGTTATTATGAATAGGCAGCAATATTTTAAATTTTGATTGATGATAAAACTTAATGTATTTCTAAAAATATTTAGGAAGAATTTGTGAGTAGTTTTATGGACACAATAATAAGGGGATCCATTTGGGATATTTTTCTGATAGGGACTTTGAGAAATTGGTTTCCCCTTTGGCTAGAATGCTTATATTTTATTGTATCCCCTAGATACATAAAGGTGTAGTTGGCCCAACAGGTTGTCCCATTATTTCTTTGTGTAGTACTCTATTAGAGAATGTTGAGATGAGTCACTAGAAGTAGTGATTAAAGTGTAGATATGGTAGAATAAAGAAGAGAGTGCTTTTTAAGTTGTAACTGTAAATAAATAATAATTTTGAATATATATTTGTTTCTAATTGTCACATCTTCCTTTACAGGTTTTCAATGGCAGTGAGAAATATCCATACATCAATCCTAAGGCTCCTGTGCACATCATCACAGGCTCTGCGGTAAGGGTACCAGTCTTGACTGAAGCTCATTTTCTGAAACATGCAGTTCTGTGGCATGATCTTTATTAGAAGAATAAGAAAAGTTATAGTGTGATGTGAAATATTTTACCTGTTCACCATCATGAAGAGATGCTCTAGCTATGTGGTACTACTGTCATTTAGGACTATAACACATCATGTTGCTTGATTAAATAAGTAGCACAACATAAAACATTGGGAGTCATTTTATATGAGAAACAATATACATTTCTGTAAGATCCTGTTACATGGGCTGTGCAGAGCATGGGGACCCTTTTACATGGGAAATACTGCAAAAAGCATTGCATATATTGAAACAATGCAACATATACCTTATTTCTTTGTAAATAAGACCTAACCAGAGAATAAGGCTTAGCGTGATTTTCCAGATTGGTCATGATATAAGCCCTACCCCAAAAATAAGCCCCAGTTAAGATCGTCAACAACACACGATGGACGTGTTGAATTATAAAATAATATTATTGACACCCGTTGACTGAGGTTATTGTACTCTGCTCACCATTTTTAGACCATTCGGACACCCAACTTCTCTTTGCAGAAAGTCATAAGATTCTTTCCCTGGGAGTCTTCCACGATTCTTGCTGTAACCCTAATCATCACTCACACTTGACGGTTGAGATCTTTGGCTCATAAACACTAGCAAGTGTACTTTGATCAGTCAAAGTACAGACAATGTGCGTAAAGCGCACGCACTTGATAATGAACAGCTGTGGATGTTCTTCGTGTTTCACTGTTGCAGTCATCACACTTGGGTTATCTACCTGCAGGTAGCCCTCAGTTAGCCTGAATACCAGAGACTTAGTATTTCTGCGTAGGTTGGTGTTGCTCCAGGTCTGACGTCAGGTCATCAGGGGTATAAAAACAGGCAGCCGACGCCATTACATCAGTCTTTCTTGCCGAGGAGCCTGAAGCAGAAGTAGTCGCACAAGTGCAGGTCGGCCACCACTTGAGTTTTCGTTACTGAATTGAATTATCCTGAAGTCTTCTAAAGCCAAGTACCCCACTGGGGATCCTTTTTTCTTGCTCTAACTGATGTCAGAAAAAGTTAATAATTGTCTTGCCTGTGGAAAGCAAATACCACACCGAGATTTTCATTCTTACTGCGTCACTTGTTTAGGCCCAGACCACGACGTTCCTGTCTGTCGGTTTTGTGCCTTGTTCAACTCCCAGTCTATTCATCGTTGGGCCCTTATTGTCGCTAAGTACTTTCATTCTCGATTTTCGTATTCCAAAATGGCTTCGGTAAGCCATCTGACTACCGATCTACCAAAAAAATGCGAGGATAAAGACAGAGACAGACTGCCCAGGTCCAAAACTGCCGACGACGCTTTCGTTAAGCTAGTTGCCAGTTCACCGGTACTCAGTGAGGCGCTTTTGCAGTCCCTGATGCCCGCTTCAATTAATTCGTAGGCCTCTACCAAGACTCGTTCGGAGTCCGGTATGCCACAAGACTCTTCTGTAACAGAACTTGTGGATGTCTCTACCTTGGATGGGTCCTGAGCCGCTGAGCAGGCTCTCTGAGGAAGTTCTTTACACTACCGATATTCAACACAAACCATCTTCAGTTCTGTCTAAAACCACCGAGTTTCTAAGGCCAAGAGTATGCGCTATGCCTAAATAAACGACGACTCTAACTCATGCACCTGCTTCCTTGCCACAACATCAAATGCTTAAAATGGCAGAAGACCTTATTATGTTGATTAGGGGAAGTCAGCCTTCCCCTGCTAAGAGAAAAAGAGACCTGTCCCCAGCAGCTTTAACAGACCAAGAGTCCAGCGACTCTGAGGTATCTGATTATGAAGACATGTCTGTATTTGCTTATGAGGATTCAGATGCAGAGGAATCTATTCCCTATGCTTCTCCTCCAGATGATTTTTCTTTTGGTGAAACCTTACATACTTTAAGAGAGCATTTCCACTGGCAATACCAAGACTATCCTCAGTCCAAAAACAGACTCAGAGAATTTCTACACTTGCCACAACATAGGCCTTTAGCAATACTCCCAGTCCTGGATGTTGTGGATGATGTCTTTATGGTATCCAGTTTAACTCCTGATACTTTACCCCATGCTCCTAGGAAACCAGACAGGTATTGCAGAGCTCCTGACTCTCACAAATCCCTTTTCAAAAATCCTACTGCTGATGTAGAGGTCATCTCCCAGGGACCTAAAGGTATCAAAGCAACTACAGCTAAGAATCCCACTCCTTCGGACAGGGATTCCAGACCTTTAGACAGATGGGGTAAGAAAGTATACACCTCTGCAACTCTCACCATTAGGGCTTTGAATTGCCAGTTTCACATAATGAAGTACCAGCAACATATTATGGAACATATTAATCAAAAAATAGCTACCTTTACGGAGTGTGCAAGCCAAGTCAGCAAGCATACATTGCAGTGTGGCTTTGAAGCCCTAGAAGCATCTTGTAGGGCAGCAGTCACTGGATCTATACTTAGAAGGCATGCTTGGCTTAAAGAGCTGACCTTGCCAGACCATGTCAAATCAAAATTACTAGATGCTCCTTTGAATAAGGACAATCTGGCACCAAAGCAGAAGAGGTTCTTAAAAAGATGAAAGAAAAAGCTAAATCTATGCAAACAGTCAAAGATCTCTTGCAAGTACAGCCTCCTAGATTCAGTAGGCACCTCAAAACATTGGTCCTTTCCAGCCCCCTCATGGCCATCTCAAACTAGACCCAGGGGAAACAGACCCCCCCCCCAGACAGTCTCAGGGTATACAGAGATCTAAGTAATGGAGTGCCTCCCCTTCAAAAACAGTGAGTGCTAAGCCACCCCCTTACAGGAAGAATTTCCAATGACTTCTCAACTCCTGTCCCCACCTCAGCCCAACTGCTTGTGCCCCTAGAAGGAAAACTTGCCCATCATGCAAAAAACTGGACTTCAATCACCAAAGACTGATGGATCCTCAACATTGTATCCCAGGGTACACATTTTACTTCCACTCACAGCCAACCCCAAAAGGGTTTCCAGACCTTCCTCCAAACCAGTGGGCAAAGGCACAAAACCAAGTTCAATCCCTGCTCTCTATAAGGGCAATTCAGCCTGTTCCTGCAGAACCGATAGGTCAAGGGTTCTATTCCAGACTTTTCCTGGTACTCAGAAAAGAGGGCACTTGGCACCCAATCCTAGATCTTTCCATTCTAAACACCTTCCTAGTGGTACCAACATTCAAAATGCTCATCCAGCAGCAGCTTCTTCCTATGCTGGCCAGGCTACCCTAGACTTAAAAGAAGCCTATCTGCACATCCCTATAAGGGACTCATGCAGGAAATATCTTCACATCAGGGCAGGATATATGCATTAACAGTTCTCTGCACTTCCCTTTGGCTTATCCACTGCTCCCGGAGTATTCACAAAATGCCTGGCTCCAGCCATTGCCTACCACAGACAGAAAAAAATTCAAATTTACATGTACTTGGACGACTGCCTGATTCAGGCAGTCAGGAAATGCTGTTGCAGCACCTGACATTTGTAAAAAACTTTCTAATGTCCCTGGGGTACACCATCAACGAAAATAAATCAAAACTAGTCCCCAGTCAAAAGATTGTATTTTTGGGAGCAAGCTTGGACACAGCATCCCAGATGGCATTCCTTACACCAGAAAAACAAGCCTATCTGACAGACTAGTTCAGTCAAAGGGCCACCAGAACCCAGCTATCCGCAAGGAAAATCCTGCAGGCCCTAGGGTTCATAGCCTCATGCAGCCTACTAATTCCATATGCCAGACTGCATATGAGAAAACTTCAGTGGTACTTAAAAAGTCTTTGGTGCCAACATTCTCAGGACCTGGAAACCGTCATTCATATCATACCTAGTCTAAGGACAGAGTTTCTTTGGTGCGCAGCACCATGCAACCACAACAAGGGACTGCCCTTTACTCAACCCCACGCTGCCCAGACCCTAACCACAGATGCATCAGACTATTCCTCGGGGGGCACACCTGGACGACAAGTGCATTCAGGGCCACTGGAGCACAAGTCAAATTCATCTGCACATAAACCAAAAAGAGATGCTAGCCATGCAGCATGCTCTAGCAACTTTCAGATCCCTACTTTCACCAGGACCCCTGCTAATAAAAACAGACAACACCACAGTTATGTGGTACATCAACAAGCAGGGGGGAACCCACTCTTACCCACTCTGCAGGTTAGCCATGGCCCTGTGGAACATGGCCTTGGACATGCAGGTCCATCTACAAGCTCAATTCCTGCCAGGCAAACAAAACTCACTGGCAGATGACTTAATCAGAAATCTCCTAGACCCACATGGGTGGCAATTAGAGCCCAGCACCTTCAACCTTCTGATTCAGAAATGGGGGACCCCAGAGGTGGATCTCTTTGCCTTCCCCTGCAATCACCAGCTCAGCAAATTCTGCAATAGGACACTTCACAGCAGGGCCTGGAAAGTGGATGCCCTATCCTTCCAGTGGGTAAACCTCTTAATCTATGCATTTCCCCCTCTGCCCTGTCTCTCAAGAACAGTGCTCAAGATAAGACCAAGGACAATTCTGATTGCCCCGAACTGGTCACGCCAGCACTGGTACCCACTCCTGCACAGCCTGTCACCGTTGCCACCCGGGCACCTACCCCAGAGCCCAACCCTGCTATCTCAGCAGGGGGGACAGATCTTGCATCCGCAACTACAAACCCTAAAATCTTGCAGCCTGGCTTATTCCTTGAATTCTCCCCCAGTGACCAGCCTAAGCAGGCAGGTACTGGACATCATTCTTGAAGCCAGAAGATCCAGTACAAGGAAATCCTATGCTGATAAGTGGAAAAGGTATTGCTCCTTGATTCAATCTAAAAGAGAGGACACAACTCTGCCCTCCCTACCTCTAATCTTGGATTACTTAGCAGATCTACTCCACAGAGGCCTATCCTTTTCCTCTATTAAGATCCATGCCTCTTCCATCTCGGCTCATTACAACTCTGAGCCGCTCATATTCTCTCACTCTCTCATCAAACAGTTCCTGAGAGGGGCAAACAACTTAAGGCCACCAAGGAGAGCACCCACCCCTGCTTGGGACCTTTACTTTGTACTGGAAAAGCTCACACTGCCCCCTTTTGAGCCTGCAGTGTCAGCAGACTTAAAATTCCTCTCTTGGAAAACAGCATTGCTCCTGGCCATCACTTCAGCGAGAAGAGTGTCTGAGCTACAAGCAGTTATGGCCGTGGAACTTTCATTATTTTTCACGCTGACAGGCTCTCCCTTCAGGACTAATCCTTCCTTTATGCCCAAAGTGGTGTCCAGTGTGACTCTCAACCAATCTATCCATTTGCCAGCCTTCTTCCCTAATCCTCAAAATAAAGGGGAAAGGATCCTGCATTCCTTGGACGTGCACAGACAGCTCACATTCTACCTGGATAGGACTAAACCCTTCAAGAAATCTGACCAATTACTACTCAGTTTTGCACCAGGGGCAGAGGGCAAGGCTATTTCAAAACAGACAATTTCCAAATGGTTAGCACACGGTATCCATTTCTGCTACAAACACCATAGGAAACCAACCCCTCAGGGGGTCAGAACACATTCCACTAGGGCAACTTCTACCTCTACAGCATTCCTCAGGGGAGTCCCTACCAGGGACATTCTGGAGGCTGCTACCTGGAGCTCTGTACACACATTCACTAAACATTATCACTTGCCTATATTTTCCAAATCCAGTGCGGGTTTTGCAACTGCAGTCCTGCAGGGCATACTAGCCAGCCCAAACACCTTTTGACTGCCTCCACCCTTTCTACAGCTTTGAGAATCAACCCAAGTGTGATGACTGCAACAGTGAAACACGAAGAACATAGTGCAGTTTTGTACACTTACCATAAATGTAGATGTTCGAGTGTATTCACTGTTGCAGTCCTGGTTTCCCTCCCTCCAGCCCCCTTCTCACTCTCTCTCTTTCTCTTTCTCTCTCTCCTCTCTGTGTATACTACTCACCCCTTGCAGGGGTATTGGTATTTACATTTTACTAGTGGAAGTTTTTCCACCATAGCTTAGCTCCCTACTGGGGGGCTCCTGACATTTGGGGCAAGAAAAACTGATGTAATGGCATTGGCTGCCTGTTTTTATGCCCCTGACGACCTGATGTCAGACCTGGAGCGACAGCAACCAACGCAGAAATACTAAGTCTCTGGTATTCAGGCCGACTGAGAGCTACCTGCAGGCAGATAACCCAAGTGTGATGACTGCAACAGTGAATACACTCAAACATCTACATTTATGTTAAGTGTATACAACTGTACTTTGTGTCTTTTCTTCTTAACCGGCACCATTTTGTGTTGCCACTCCGGTCTCGTAAGTCTTCAATTACGCCCCCCCCCCCCAGACAAGATGAGTGCAAAAAGAAAGAGCTATTCCATTGAGTAAAGAAAGGAATCATGGAGGACTCCTGGGAAAAGAATCTGATGGCTTTCTGCAAAGAGAATTTAGATCTCCGAATGGTCGGAAAATGGTGTGCAGCTTACGATAATCTCAGTCAACAGACCAACGAGGGAAATACTAAGAAGTGCAAGTGTGGATCAGGTCGGCAACCATTATTTCCTGAGCTGGAAGACATCATCTCTGAATGGACTGGTAACAGGAGAGCAAAGGCTTTGGTTGTGCGCAGGGCTGATATTCAAGCATTTGCCCTTGCAATGGCACCACAGTTAGAAATATCCCCAGAAGAATTTAAAGCATCACAACATTGGCTGGATGGCTCCCTTCAGTGATATGAACTGTCTCTAAGAAGATCAACAATGCTGTTCAAGCTGGAAGATACTGAAGTTATTAAACGTGCACTTGCTTTCAAGTTCTTTGTTGATGGCATCGACTTTTCGAAATACCAACTCTCCAACATGATTGCTATGGATAAAACTGCAGTGTTTATGGGCCAAGGATCTTAAACAACAATTGATTAGAGGGGTGCCTCATCAATCTACATTCCCTGCACTGGTTACGAGAGTGCACGTGTTACCTGTATTTTGGCAATTTGTCTAGATGGAAAGAAACTCCCACCTCTAATAGTAAGGGCAAGAAAGATAAGATTGAACGTGTTTCAGGCATTTACATTCTTTAAACTGAAAAAGCCTGGTGACACAAGCAGTTATAAGGAAGTGAGTCGATATAATGCTGCCACTTGTTTTGCGAGGTGGCGAAAGAGATCTGCTAGTCTGGGATTCAGCCAGCACTCACCGCATTAAAGAGATGAAGAAATTCCTTGCACGGAGAAGAATAGATCAAATAATGATTCCTGCAGGAATGACTGCCTGTCTCCAGACTCTTGATAGTGCAATAAACAAGCCATTCAAGGACCATTTGCGCATGGAACTCAATGACTACATTGAAAATTTAATGGAGAGAAATCAGCATGGAAAGTTTGTGAAGCCTAGCCTGCAAGACGTCGTGACTTGGGTGAAAAATTCATGGGATAAAATCACTGACAGCTGTGTTGCCACTGCACTATGAGCAAGCTACTTGGACAAGCAGTGCTCATTTAAGAAGAGATCTGTTGCTAGGCATGACAGATTGGGGCCAATGGTTCTACAGGAAATGGACTCTCTAGAAATTCAGGCCAGAATTCGGGGGTTGGAGACTTATGACAGTGTTCCAGAAGAAGATGACATGACTGTATTTGAATAACTTTTCCATTAGCGGGGCAACAGAATGGATTGCTTCTGCTTTCAGTTTTATTCCACTCCTCCAATACACATGTATTGAGATTTTTCTGCACTTTCTGTCAAGCATGAAATATTGCACTGTGAAAGCCAAGGTGTAGATATTCTGAAGTTGAAATATTTGTTGACCTGTTTATGTAGAATTCTTACACAACTGTTAACGTGTTACTTGGAACTGTTGTCCAATAACAGAAAAGTACCAAATAAATGTCAATTTGTGTACATGAATAAACGTCAATTTATTTTTATGAATAAATGTTGATTTTTGTACATGAATAAATGAATAAATGTAGATTGTTGTACTGTGGGGTTAAATAAGGCATCCCCTGATAATAAGCCCTAATGCATATTTCGGTGGGGGAAAGAGTATAAGTCCCGGTCTTATTTTTGGGGAAATACAGTAATATGAAATATCTATTATATGTATAGTGTCATACACAATGAGCAGTAATATAGCAGTACCACTCACACCAAAAGTAAAAAGTTTACATGACTACTACAACTATTAATATGGATTCTCTCTTAAGTAGGCAGTGTTATACACTGTGTGTGGAACCATGTTACAAAAGCAGTACTTTTTCTATGTGCTTTTTTTCTCTCCATTCCTGCCAACCATCAGATCCCAGCCCCCCATCTAATTGGTATTGTGCCCATTTGCGTCTGGATGAAGGTGGCTATACTTGCATGGCATGGCAGCTGATAGGTGGTGTGATGCCCCAACACTGGCTCAGTGATCAAGGAGACTCAATCCTCACCATTGCCAACAGTGGGGGATGTACACACTGGAAGGATAAGTAAACACACAGTAAAGCGCAATTTCCTTAAGAGCACACAGAGATCACAGTCAGTCTGGGTCTGGTTTCTCCCTCTTTCTTCACATCCCCAATACGATTCCCTACTGGCACAGCTATAGAATTGAGATCTCAGCTGAGTGGCCAAGCCAATACCTCCAGCACCCTCTCTGTCCAACCAGTGCTTCATGTCCCTGCCCAAGTAGATGATGCACACACTCTTTGAGATTTCATTCATACATAAACACACTCACACCTGGGAATGGCTGGCACAGATTCACTAGCTATGCCCCCTTTTGCCCAGATTATAAGATAGTTATTACTGCCACCAGCCAACTCTTTATCAGGTACTTTAAGGCCCTTAACAAAGGGTGTCCAATCTTACTGTGTAATGTTACTATAAATCCAAATGGTAGTTTGACCAAGAGCAAGGCTATTAGGAGTGGCCCACACAGTGTCACCAAGTAAATATGCAAGTACTCTTAGAACATATTTTTTATTTATTTTATTTATTTTACATTTGTTTACTGGGAAAGTCCAGCTGGACATGTGTCCTTTTTCAGTGGATGCCCGGGGAGAAAAGCTCCAGTGTCATACAGTAACATAGTATAGTAAAACATATCTTAAAACATTAATATAGTACATCTAAATCTTTAAAACATTAATATAGTACATCAGAACTTAAAACAGTAGGAACTATAGCAACAACATATAATACATCGTGAGGATTTGTAGTTGTATTCAGTGCATAGAATTTGAACAGATATATTTAAAATAGAGTAAGATCCAGTTTGACAGTTGTGATGTTAGACAGAAGTGGTCTAGTACAGTTGCGCTAGGAGGGTTAGAAGGAGGGGTTCAGGAGCAGGGGGACAGGGGGTCTATCCTGAGGTGTTACAGGAGAAGAGCCAGAAGTTAGCAAGGTGGATTTTTAGAAGCTTTTTAAACTGTATAGATGTGGAAGTGGTCACTATTGAGTTTTGGCAGGCAGTTTCAAAGCTTGGAAATGTAGTTGGAAAAGAGGGCTTCACCTGCTGAGGTTTTTGCTTTGGTGACTTGGAAGATAAGTTTATTGTTAGAGTGAAGGGATCTAGCAGCAGAGTATGGTTGAATAATGTCTTTGAGGGGTGGGGTCTTTCCTGGGTGGTGGAGAATTTTATGGACTAAGACTAGTTAATTAAATTGAAAGAGCAGAGGGAGTTGTAGCCAATCAAGCTGTTTGAGTCTCTACTCAGATCAGCCACAATGAAAGATTTTAAATATATTTAATAATAAGTAATAAAAGAACAAGAAAATACTCAATAAATAATCACAGTTACATCAGAGTTCAAAATCACAGGAAATACTTAAGCAACATTGCAGGACAGTCTCAAATAAATAAATAAAGAAAACATCTAAGCTATACTTCACTATATTCCTGTCTGTATCTAAGAAAAATTACTGCACCCTAGTTAACTTACTTACACAACCAGGTAAGACAGATGTGGTGAATGGGTCTTTCAGCTGATGCTGTCAGGTCCAAGACAAAATACAAAATATACTACTTCTCTCATAGAGTTCTTAAATTAATATATCAAACAGTCATGAGTGGAGTCCCACAGGGATTGGTCCTGGGTCCTCTCCTGTTCGGCATCTACTTCTCAGAAGTCCAGGCCAACACAGAGGAACTCTGGCTGACCAAGTTCACAGACAACTGCAAGCTGGGAGCCATTATTAACTCCCCAAGTGATGCAGACATCCTACAGAAAGGCCACACTGAGTCTAATGACTGGTGTAGAAACCATGGCCTTGAGGTTAATGCCAAAAAATGCATCTTCATCCCCTTTGGTAAAAACTCAGTTCCCACTAATTACCACATCAATGGGAACCCGCTGAACACTAAAGGTATTATAAAAGATCTGGGGATGCAGGTTGACAGCAACCTTTCCTTCGACCACCACATTGCCACTGTGGTCAGAAAGTCCTTCTTTGTGGCGGATCTCATTACCAAGGGTTTTGCATCCAGGAAAAAAGAGGTCATCATCTCTCTCTACTCTTCCCTCATTAGACCAATCATCAAGTATAATGCCCCATTTGGCATGTACCTCACTAGACACCTGCAAAAGTTGGAGAGGCCACAGAAGTACCTCACAAAGAGGATTCTAGGCATTAAACACATGCCCTACATGGAAAGACTCAAAAGACTCCAGCTATTGTCTGTCTCATATCGCCTACTTAGAGGCGATCTCTGCTTGACTTACAAAGCCATGTCTGACCCAGCTCTGTTAGAAATGCTACATCTAAAGAAATCCCAATTCCTTCGCACCACATGCTCCAGAGACCTCAACCTCATTACCTGCCTGCTGTCCTTTATTAGGTTGGGAACTATGTTATTTTGTCTGTCATTTGAGTAACATAATGTTATACTTCTGCCAAAAAACTTGTGTATAATAGAATTCCACATGCTGATCAGTATGCTGGGTCAACAGTGTAACTTTCTGTTACTGCATATCAATTTCCATTTATCTTGTTAATTATCACTACTTCAGATAACATATTTATATGTACTGCAGTGGACCTTTTCTCTACGGACCTGTGCTGAAAATGGGCTCCTCTGCCCAGTCGGACCTTTCCAGTAAACAAATGTAAAATGAAATATATATATATATATATATATATATATATATATATATATATATATATATATATATATATATATATGAGAGAATAGTTACTAAAGAGCAAGTATGTGGGGGACTTAAGATTAAATATACTAACTCCCCAGTCACACTACTACAGAGAAAAAGGATAACTCCTAACAGTATATTACAGTATGTTACATTTAAACTGTTGCATTTTGACTGTAAAATGGTACTATTGCTCACACTAAAGACAAAAATTATCAAAAAAAGTGGCATGTTATGAATGCATTCCAAGAGCTATGTGTGTGTGTGTGTGTGTGTGTGTGTGTGTGTACATATATATATATATATATATATATATATATATATATATATATATACACATATATATATATAGAGAGAGAGAGAGTTCATTTTATGTGTATATATATATATATATATATATATGTGTGTGTGTGTGTGTGTGTGTGTGTGTGTGTGTGTGTGTGTGTGTGTGTGTGTAAATGGGTCATCTAAGCTCAAAAACGTCTAGACACATAATAGTGACAAAATATATCTAAGCTTAAAAATATCTAAACACAAAATAGCGACAAAATCAAAGTTATACTTGGGAAGAGTTTGCCCTTTGTCCACTGTTGTGTAATCTCAGAGATGGTATATATATTATTGGCACCCTGCAAAAACACTGGTTTTGGCTGTGGTTGGATTTTGATGATGTTTTGTGTTTAGATATTTTTTCTACATTTTGTGTTTAGATATTTTTTAATTTAGAGTAATTTGACCCATATATAATGTGTGTGTGTGTTTGTGTATATTTTTGCATATATATATATATATATATATATATATATGTATATATATTTAGAGATATATAGATATAGATGTAGATAAATCAAATGGAAATAGGGCTACCCATTTCAGGTACCTAAATATGGCCTGCGACTTAAATTGGACATGTTGAAGGGATAGATTTATCCCCCAGTGACTGCCGCGTCTTTAGAACAGGCTATCAATTCATATGAAACAGAGCACCTCTATGACACTGTTCAGGAGGAACATGGATGAGTGGTTGGGGCACTGTAAATTCTTCCAGGGATAGCAGCCACAGCGCTCCTGGACCTGGGCAGTCATCACTAAATGCAATCTTGGGTATTGACTAGCATTTTATGGTATTACATTGGGATGAAACTAGACTTAAAATGAATTCCGGGTCGATAGCCTAGTAATCTCCTATGATCCTGTGATCCTGTGAACCAGATTCCAAAAGACATGATCTCGGTGTGACTTACTCTGGCATAAGCCTTGTTTTTAGACAAGTCATTTATGCTGAGAGCTAGTCTTTTGGAATCAGGGTAGGCTTACACTGAAGTGAGTCTCCTACAACAATAGCAGGAATCCTGGCAGGTTTACACCAGAGTGAGTCACTTACAACAAGAGCAAAAATCATGATAGGTTTACACCAGAGTGAGTCACATACAACAAGAGCACGGAATCAGAGCAGGCTTACACCAGAGTGAGCAGCTTACAGCAAGAGCAATTCTTATGCAATGTGGTCCATATACACACACACATACACACACCACACACACAATCATTCAGTCACTCATGCTCACACATGCGTGTGTGTATATGCGTGTTGCAACATGTTGAATCTGTTGAATCTATAAAAATGTTATAAATTCTTCTATAATTGTAATACTGTAAAATGTTGCTGGAACATGTGTATGTGCCTTCAACTGTTTTTTGAATGCATTGCATTATGGTAATTGTGAAAATATCATGACAGTGGTTTCTACAGCAATTAGTCACATTACATGGACTTAATTTCTAGTCTGTTTCATATAAAAGAGGGTAGCCTGGAGTACTAAATTCAGGAAGGTAGTTCCTCAATGAAGGAACATTTTAGTAGCACTGAAAGAAAGACCAGGAAACGTGGACTGAGAGGCCCAGTCCTGGCTAACTTGTGGATTGGGCTTTGTGAAAGTATCTAATTATGGAGGAAAAAGGAAGCCCTTGGGAGAGGCCTACAGCCTTGGAATGAGCTGTGGAAGTATTTGAGTTTGGACCTGAGAGTGGAATGTAGGAGATAGGCCTGTGGCCTTGGAATTTCCTTTTAAGTTTTGAATAGCCTGTCCTGGAAGAACTATTTAGACTGGATAAGCTATGATGGTTGCTCATCTTGTTTCTCATTGAAGACAAACAGGTGGGGTAGTTCGTTTATATGCTTCATTACACAGAAGCACATCAGGATAGTAACAGCAGTACAAAAGATAAACAAACTGATTAACTGACAGACTGCACAGACATACATTCTTACATCTCAATAGTTTACTACAAAATGGCAGTCAGGCTTGCATTTGCTCAGTACTTATATACTTGTGCAAGCCCCTAGAAAGCTTCTTAAAGGTATACATACATATTGATCTATATCCTCCCTCTTTAATGAATTGCCCACAATACAATGACATTTGAAAAAGAAGTATGCAATTGTACAGACAATAAGAAATAAACACAACATCCATGTCCAAGTTGCTGCGTATCTGGTACATGGTCTGGAAATGCGACCTGATCTAATGATATAGCAATCAGAACTGGTTTAGCAACATGGACAGTCATTGGTGAACAACTTGCTTCAAGAGTTTCAAGATTCTTTTCAGGAACAGGGATATTTACTGGAACATCATCTGAAACTGGAATGCTGGATAACTCACTCTGAGATTTAGAGTCTTTATTGGAGGTATGATACTGCAATACAGGCTCAGACACTGGGATTAAATGTTTCCAGTTCCACCTAAATTCTGTTACTTGCGATTCCACAGTGTACTGTCTCAGTTCTACACATATACTTTTCATGTCACCAATTCGATCAAAACCTTTGGATGTCTGCATCCTCACTATCTCCCCTTCTCATAATGGATTGAGCAGTTTGCTGGACTTGTCATAACAGGACTTCTGGGGTAAGTGCATCTTTAAAAGATGGGCTTTCACTGATCTGTTGTTGTTGACACATGGAACCAGTAATGAAGTACTAGTTGGTAGTGTGGTTCTGGTTTGTCTCAACAGAAGTCTCTGTGGAGGTCAACCAAGATGTTTATCATGAGGAACATTTCTGAGATTCAAGAAAACATTGCTGTTGTCTTGTTTCAACTTCTCTAGTAATTGTTTTGCACTTTGAACTGCACGTTCTGCCAAACCACTTGACTGAGGATACTCAAGGCTACTCGTAACATGAGTAAAGTCCCACTCATCAGCAAATCTTTTGAACTGCTGGCTTGTAAACTGTGTGCCATTGTCAGAAATAACTTTGTGTTGGTTACCATGGACTGCAAAATAACACTTCAACTTAGTAATAGTACTGGATGCTAGATTAGGAAGTAGTTCAATCTCGAACCTATTTGAATAAGAGTCTACTAACATTAAGTAATGTTAACCATTCCATTTGAAAATGTCTGTAGCTACTGTCGACCAAGGTAGTTCAGGAATCTGTTTTAGTTGAAGTGATTCTTTCTGTTGATGTAGCTTAGTACTATTGCATACAGAACAAGATGAAAGTACTGTCTCAATATCCTGTGACATAGAAGGGCAAAATACTAGTTCTCTCACCCTTTTGGTAGGATCAGTTCCTGGGTGGCCACGAGGTAAGATGGTAATATGCTCTTGTTGTTTGTGATTTTGGAACTATTACTTTTGGACCTTTCATGACAATACCATTGTCAAAGAAAATCTCATCTCTGTAAGGAAAATAAGGTTGTACTTCCACTAGTAAGTAAGAATGCTTTGACGGCCATCCTTGACTGATAAAGCGGTTGAGCTTCTGAAGAACTGGATATGTGACTGTATGACTTCTGAGATCATCAAGACATGTGGAAGAAACATTTCTCACTTCCATGATTTCAAAATCAAGTTTCTCATTTCATGCTGCTCAGTGGTATTTCTGAGCAATCTGAATAATGCATCAGCAAGATAAATAAGTTTGGCTTTCGTGTAGACAAGCCTGAAATTATGCTTTTGCAATCTGAGCATCCTGAGTTGCAGTCTGGCAGGAGCTGTATGCATAGGCTTTCTCAAAATAGTGACTAGAGATTGGTGATCTGTTTCAATCTGCATAGGTTTACCATAAATATAATCGTGGAACTTCGAACATGCTAACACAAACACCAAGAGTTCTTTTTCTATCTGCACATAATGCATTTCAAGTTTGGGTTAGAGTTCTAGATTCATAGGCTACTGGTCTACCCTCTTGAAGAATGACTGCACCAAGACCAAATTTCGAAGCATCACAAGAAAGAGTAACTGGTTTGTGAACATCATAGTATCTGAGAGTTGGTGAACTGGCAGTTTTCCGTTTCAGGACATGAAATGCTGTTTGGTGTTGTTCTAACCATGACCAGGACTTGTAGCCTGAATTTAAACTTCTGAGGATTCAGCTTAAGATTCACTTCACATGTTCTTTCCAGAACTTTTTTGATGTTTTTGTCATGCTCAGCTTCACCATTACCTCCTACTAGAATATCATCTACTATAATAGCACACGGATATCCAGAAGAAATTTGCTCCATTGCATGTTGGAAAACTTCTCTGGCAGAATTTATCCAAAGTGGCATTCTCAAAAATCTATACTTGCCAAAAGGAGTACTGAAAGTGGTTAGCAGTGAAGATTTTATTTCAAGCAAAATTTGCCAAAATTAACTTTTTGCATCTAAGACAATAAAAACAGTGGCAGTTGGCATAAGAGCAGTGACTTCTTTGATTGTACGCATTGGATGATGAGTTAAAGACCTTCTATATTTTGACCACTGAATTGCCCAGGATTCTCATCTAGATCAAGGGAGGTCATAGTCTCCCTCTCATATACTCATCTATACTCATCACTCATCAATGATTAATGCAATACCCATCTGACCCGACACTTGCACACTGCTGCAGCAGCTGGAAGACCCTCACCAAAAGGATAAAAGGGTCTCAAACATCTGTCCTCATCTGGTGAACTGAGAACTGAAAGAAGAATTCAGTCGCTTATTCGCTCGCCGCTGCTTGCTCAGAGATTAAGCCTTTGCCTAACACAACCATGTCAAATAGATTTGATGAATATAATATGCTCTCAAAAGAAAAATCTAGATTGCCACAAGACAAACCTCGAAACGGCGGCTACGGCTAATAGAATTAGAATGTGGTGGGATTCATCATCATCACCCTATATCTATGAATAATAATGGAATATATATGGCAGGCAGAGCACGCTGGCCTTGTTGTTCAAGAGAGAGAAATCCAATGGATGATGGATGAGAAGGAGATAGGGATTACCTCAGTGTCACTCAGTGTCAGAGGCAGGCACAAAAAAATATGGGTATAGTTCCCCCCATAGGGGGGTGGCGTAAGCCACAAAACTACCAGGGGCTTGTAAATAAATGCCCTCGGGCAGATAGCCTAGTATGAACCTATGAACCTATGAACCTATGATGAGACTTTTCAGTGCTTTGTTCAAATCTCTGGGATCAATACATATTCTGATATCGCCTGAACTTTTCTTATGAGCTACTACCATGGAAGATACCCATTCAGTAAGTACTTCAACTGGACAAATTACACCTTGCTGCACCATTTTATTTAGCTCGACTTTCATTCTGTTCTGCATAGGTACTAGAATTTTACGGGCTGGTCTGACAACTGGACTGACTTCTGGGTCTAACTTCATGGAGTACACATCTGGTAGCTTGCCTGTTTTGTCTTCGAAAAGATCAGCATAGGTAGAAAAAATAGATTGGGCAAAATTAGAACAGTGGTCTTTTAAGCTAATATGATAGACTTCCTAATCATATGAAAGTAGTCCCATTTTCAAACTGTCTCTGAGGCCTAATAATGACTGAACGTACCTTTTGAACATGTAAAATTGCAAGTCATAACTGTTCCCAGCAGAGTAACATGAAACCACTACTGAACTTTCAGTTTGAATTTCTTCACCTCCATAAGCAACAAGCTTTGCACACTTTGCCAAATCAAGCTTTTCACCAGCAGATACTCTAGCAAATGTTTCTGTTGACATAACATTGCTCTTTGAAACTGTGTCAGCTTTGAGCTCTATGGAAGACCCATTAATCCGAACAGTACAAAATACTTCATTCTTTGCCCATAAATCTAGGGCATTGACGGTTTCATTAAGCACTGCCACACCATAAAAACATAAAAAGTAGGGTCACAGCTTTCTAATTGATCAACTTGTCTCGTTGAATGTTTTCTTTTAATACAAAAATTACTCATATTTGATTTACAAAACTTTTCAAAATTATTCCACTTATTGCATTTGTGGCATTGCTGATGAAAAGCTAAGTACTTTTCTCTTTTGGACTCATGATTTGCACCACTCATTCTTATGCTTGTATCCTGATTCACTGTTGTGCTTCAGTGAGACTGTGCACACTCTAGAATTTGCTAGAAAAGTACAGGGTTTCCCAGTGACTGTTGCAGGGCTTACAGTTGCTGCCATGTGCTTGGGCCTGTTTCTTTTAACTAAGTACTGCATACTTTCAAGATGAGCACTAGAAGATACTGGAAGCATGCATTTCTCATTTGTAAGCATATTTGTGTACTTTTCTGTGAGCTCATATATCTGACAAATCTCAATGGCCTTATGGAAACTTAAACCACTGTCACAAAACAAAATCTTTCTTGCAGCATCATATTTAATACCACATACAAGTCTGTCTTTTATCAATTCATCCCTTAACTCATCAAATCTGCATGTTTTAGCTTTTTTTTTCTCAAGTCAGTGATATATGCTGCAAAAGTTTCCCCAGGCTTTTGATCTTTTGTGTAAAATAAGTGCCTTTCCATTGTAACATTCTTTTGGGGTTACACCTTTCTCTAAATTTACATTTTAAGCATTCAGGTTCTTCCCTTGACTCAGCTGGTACCACTATATGACAGTTTCCCCCCTGCAAACACAGCAGGTGCATACACAAATGAACGCTCTCTATCTATGGCTTCTGAACCAGCTAAATTAAGCAGAATAAATGCCTTTGTATGGTCATCTTTATCAGAAAATCCAGCTTGTATGAAAATATTGTACTCTTGCTCAAACACACTGCAATTCTCTGCAATATTATTGTCAAAGACAAGTGGAGCTGCTTTTCAAAATCCATCTGCCAAGCCAACAAAGTATGCCAAAACACACTGAAAAATATGGCCCTTGTAATTATGTACAAACATGCACACACAGCCAGTACTTGTAATAACATTCAAATGCACAATAAACTCTTTGAAATACTGTACTTTGTGAAATGTTTTGAAATGGCTGTATTTTGTAAAATAACTGTACTGTAGTGCTGCACAAACATGTGAATTCTCTGTATACTTTGGATGTCTTGCATAGCTATAAGAAACATGAAAACTAAGCGCTATGAGCTATTTTAAAAAGAAAATGCAGTAATTTTCCTTATTTTATTAATTTTATGCTATTTGGACATTATTTCAAACATTTTCTGTAGTTATTCGAATATTTTCTCAATATGTTGCATTTTTGAATATTTGGTTTACTTAGAAATTCATTTAGAGCATTCTAAGTGCTTTGTTTTGTATTTTGCAAATAATAAATCATTTATGTAAGCTTTGAAACCTGAAATATGTTTCTGACCTGTTTTTGTGAATTAAACATGCAGTGGGGATGATTACTCCACCTTTAATTGAGTGCCTTCTTGGTCCAGAATTTGGATTTCTGGATCCCATTCTGACACCATGTTGCTCGTCTTGTTTCTCATTGAAGACGAACAGGCGGGGTAGATTGTTTATATGCTTTATTACACAGAAACACATCAGGATGGATAGCAGCAGTACAAAATATAAACAAACTGATTAACTGACAGACTACACAGACATACATGCTTACATCTCAACAGCTTACTACAAAATGTCAGTCAGGCTCGCACATGCTCAGTATTTATACACTTGCACAAGACCCTAGTAAGCTTCTTAAAGGCACATATACATACTGATCCATAGTACTGTTTGATTTATGATTGTAAAGCCAAGTAGGCTATTAGTTTAGTTTTGGAAGTTAAAGAAAGCCAGGATATTAATTAAAATGATCTGTGTTTAGCACACTATCCCTTTAACATATTAAAAATAAAACTTGCACATACATATAAAATTGAACAGGGTCTCTGTATATAAGCACAAATATGTCTGAGACACCACTGTAGCATCCAAATATCCATCCAGTGGTCAGGTTTTATCATCCAGAACCAATTCATTCAAGCCGTGACCCTATTTGTGATCTGTGGTTGGGAAAATGCTAAGAAGCATCTAATCCCTTTCCTCTGCCACTTATTTGCATTCTTAGTAGTTTAATTTCAAATTAAGCATCTGGTTAGTAAACATGTTGACTTTTTTTCTTAATATTTTAATATTTGAATATTTTTGTTGGTCTTTAACTTATTTTCTGCATGTTTTAGGTACAGCTTTACCACAGCATCATGTTCATATTTCTTGAAAACTCTGAAATATGTATCTCTGCTTGAGCTAACTTGTATATAAACATCATATTTCCATTATGTTTCTATTCTGTTTACAAAACAGTCCCGATGCATGTAGTCTCTTTTATTTATTAGTCTTTGCTCATTCCCATTGTTTTTATCCCTACTTGTTCATATTTACATTTATCCTTGTGTGTCTATTTTCTTGTCATTTATTGTTTACTCTCATGGGTTCATAGGTAAGTACTAGACTAACTCCCTTTGTGAGCCATTTTAAGCCTAGCCAGTTACCTTTTCAAAGGTGAAAATCAAACTATTTACCTTGTGTCTGTCAGGTAAACACCTTAACCATTATACCATACTTCCAACCATATTATGTATTTCAATTCTACTCCTCATCTGTCACCCTCTCCCAGAAATTCTTATCCCATCCACTCTGTCTTTTTCAGCTCTAACCTATGACACCTCCAGATTCTTTCTGTCCCATGTACTGTTCTTTTCCATCTGTGTTTTATTTTGCTTTGCAAAATGTGCTATTATTGCCTTTCTGGATCACTTCATTTTTCATTTGTTTATTTTTTCCCTTTTTCCTTCTTTCAGTTCTTTGCAATGTGACTCTTAACACCCTTCTAGATTATTATTAACTTATCTGCTTCATCTTTTTTTCACTCCTTCCTTTCCTCATTCAGGATGAAACAACAACATTTTCTTGAATATTTCCACTTCCTGCCTAATGGCCTTATTCATTTAATACACTGATCCATATTTGTATACTGTAGTTGCATTCCTAAAGTATTTGTTTGACTCCTGCATTTTGCTCGCATCTCCAGCATTCATCTGAACCATTTTCTTTGCTTTTGCAGTTGCTTTGAATAACACCTGTGAACGATTATTCTCTCCTGATCCCACACCAGTCCTAGCTTTTGTTATTAATTGCACAGCTTCCACATGTTTTATCACACCTCTTCTTTGCAGTCACAACTTTCTTCCTTTCCCCGGTTCCTTTTTAACAATTGCTTCGCCTTCTTATTCTTTCCTGTGTTTAATCCCTGTGTGTTATCCCCTCCAACCCCCCACATAGAAATATCCTTTCCTCCTGCAGGATTTTCTGACCCTTCCCTTCTCTGTCTTTTCTCCAGTCAACCCCATCCTGAAGTTCTTGATCTTTGCTAGTAACTGCTTACACACAGCTGCTCTAATGCTTTTAACTAACCTTATTTTCCAGTACCTTAAAGAGTGTAAAAACTTGTCCCTACCATCCTACTTCTTCACTTTTCTTTTACTGTCTCCCCCAATCCTCTGTACTTTGTCCCCTGCATTCTTCACCATCACTGACCTCACATATCTCTCTCATTTCTTCAGTTATCCTTACCATTACTACTTCATTGAATTTGTTGTATATAAATGAGCCACTCTAAATTTAATTCACAAGATTCTACAATGAAAAAAGACACAGTCAGTTCTCAACAACATCCATGGACGTTCACTGAAACTGGATAAGCTTGAGAATAACATAGATAACATAAAAGATGACTGTAAAAATAAGTAGATGTACTGAGTGAAGTGCTTAATCAGCAGTCTCTTTAGATGTCAAGTATAGAGGAAGCTGTTAATGATCTAGATGTAAGAACGATTAAGGATGAAAATCATATGGAATTTGTTCTTAAACAAAACAATTTATACTTGGAGAAAAGAGAAGACATGGAAAGAAGATCCAGAAGAAACAACATAAGAATATATGGTATTCCATAAAAAGAAGGTGATAATATGGTTCAGTTTTTAAACACTTGGTTGCCAAAGGCTTCAGACTTGCCTGAAGCCTTTTCTTTTGGTATAGATGGGGCACATAGATCATTTTCTAATACTTCCTTAAAGAAAAACCTTCCATCTCCAAGGTCACTAATTGTAAGATTTTTTTCTAGCCAGGATAATGATTTAGTTCTGAAAACTGTCCAGGCAAATTCTCCAATTAAAATAAAAGAAAACAACATATGATCTGACAATGACTATTCTTCATCTGTCATGACAAAAAAGAAAGCTTGTGTACCGCTCTTAAAAAGCTTAAAAAAATAAAATTAAAGCACAACTTATTTTTCATGCTGAAATAAAGCTATTTTTACCTGATGGCCAGAAAACTTTCAACTCCTTAGAAGATGCTCTTGAATATACACATAAATGGACTGGAGTCTGTCTTCCTTGAAGAGAAATACCACTAAAAATGGATGGTCTTTAAAAGACAAAAATAGTAGCAAATAGAGACAAGTGAACAAATTATTTATAATTGTATTATGCTTTTTATTTCCTTTATATACATGTATAAAACTTGGTGTCAGTATGTAGGTATTATACTTCACAAGGTAAAACACTTTATTCTAGTTATTTTCACTATATTCATGTAAGATATGAAGAGGTAGTGACAAAATGTAGGTTGCTATAGCTATAATTATTAATCAACAGTAATATTGCTTTTCTCTACTATACAAATATATAAATACTAAGTAGTATATGAATGCTGTACATTCTGCTTAAAATAATATAGAAGTTTAGGTGACAGCCAGTGTTTGATATGTTTTTAAAAAAGTGGAGGGGGAATCTGTGGAGGTTTTAAATGTTTCTTAGTATAAAAGGTTATATATTGTGTTTCTGAATAAGTCAGTTTGGCTGGCCTGTTTTATATTTAGTTAAAATTTGTCATAGATAGTTGTATGGCTTGAAGCCTGGGCATTGTGGTGCTCTAGTCTTTGGTGAGTTTCAGGTGATTCTTATATTTAATTTTGTCCTTTACATGTTTGAAAAGTATTGCTTCTTTGGATATACTTGAAGTTTACAATTGCAATTGATTTTGCTTATGCTGTTTTGTCCGCAGATGTTGTTTTTCTTTACATGCTGCTGTGGTCTCCCTTTTAACTTAATTTACGGTTGTGTTTTTTTTTTTAATAATAAGATAAAAATATAGATAAACGAAGTGTCTGGTAAATGCTAGTATGGCTTGCCTGATGTTATGTAGTCCTATCTCGCCTACATTCTTACCCATGGGTTCGAATATCAGCCCTGACTTGGCCTATTTACTAGCTCAAAAGTCTCTGATTGGCTGGGCTAAGAGGGTATCCCATAGTACACTGCTTCACATCCCCAGATCTCATTTGCAGGTTGTAGAGCTCGGATGTGGTCTCGCTTGGTTGTGGCTAAGTACCCTTTTTGACTTATTTCTCTTGAGAAATTGGTTGCTTTATACTTAAAAATCTATTTTAATAGCTACTCTTGCTGCGGTAGTTGTGTTTGTGTGTTTAGTAGTGTTTTTTGTGGTATCCCTAACTGTTCCCAAGGGCTAGGCCCATTTTAGTTAGAGGACCTAGTCCTCCCTTAGTTGAGTAGTTCGTCTGTTTCTTATTGTATATATATTTTTTTGAGAACCGTTTAAGTTAGAGGTTCTCTCTCTGTGTTCTTGTTGCTATTGTTTGTTGGTTAAGAGCTTCGCTCTTCTCTGTGGTACTGTCTGCTGTCTAAGTTGTGGGCTTCCTGCCCTTTTTGGTAGTTGTTAACTGTAGTTACACTGTGTGCTTTGCACCCATTGGAAGTTGTTAACTCTTCGGATGTATCTAAAGATCAGAAAGAACATAAGCCTTCTGGCTTTAAAAAGTGTTCAAAGTGCGGATATAAAAGGTCCATCATGGATGGACACTCTGTCTGTGTCTACTGTCTTGGAGCCATCCATTTACAGGAGTTGTGTAGCTTTTGCCATGCCTTCAGTCCTAGGGTGCTCCAAGAGAGGAAAAACAAATTGATTTTAAAGGGACTGCTTAAACCATCTTTTGAGGAGGCTATAGATTCGGCTCCCAGCTCCCAGTCGAAATCTAAGCCCTCCAAGTCCAAGAAAAGGTCTCCGGCTCCATCGGCATCTTCGGAGCCTCTGGAGAAGATTACTATATTGGATACTGCTTCCTCGGCTCCACTGTCTTCGGGTCCGCAGGAGTTGTCTGTGTTAAGTGAATCAGCGTCCCCTCCAATCATTCTTGGTTCACCAGATAAGAGGTCTCAGTCTCCATCCAACTCCTCCAAATCCTCCAGGCTTTCTGATTTGGATGTGGATAAAGTGGTGCAGAGGCTCCTGCAGTCACTGGTGTTGGCTAAATTGGTTTTGGCTCCGACCCAGTCAGCTCCAGAGTCAATTCCTATGGTTGTTTCATCGATTCCTCCTCCGAGCACATCCTTGCTGCCGGAGCCAGTATTTTATGCTCCGAGTGATGTTCCTGTGCCGGCTCTGATACCCCCTCTGGGTTTATCAGTGCCGACCTCGGCTCCAACCATGTCGGTTCCGTCCACAGGGTTCGAGACTCGGGTCTCCTCGGTCGGGCCCGAAGGGGATGCCTCGGAACATCCTTTGGTTCTGAGTCTCCCAATCTGTGCATCGGCTAGGGGGACCCCGGTCCCGGTCATGGCCTTGGAGGCCGGTCGGTCCTCGGACTCGGGGGACCCGCCTTCAAGGCCATGTGGAGCATGCTGGCCAGGTCATCAGCTACATCACTCGGGTCGGTCATTCCATCCCCTACCACTCCGGCGAGAGCTTCTGACACCCACCTATCCTTGGACAGCAGAGTGCCAGGCCCTAAGGATACCCCCACGAGCGGTCCCCCACTTTCTGAAGGTCCATCAGAGACTGTGCCTGAGGAACCTCCCAGAAAGAAAGTGTGCAAGAGGAAGCACATAGACTCCCAGGACGAGTCTCTCACTTCCGATACTGACCTCGAGGAATTGGAAGGGTCCCCCAAGTCTTCCTCTGATGATGTTTCCTTCTCCGATATCCTGGAGATACTGAAACAAAGAGGAGACTGGCCTTCCAAAACCCCTTCCGAGGAGGAGTCAGTATTCCTTAAGGCTTTTGGCACACAACCTTCTGCCTCCTGGGTATCTCCACCCTTTGTTGAACTTCTTGACCTTATTTGTTGAAGGGTGTGGGAAAACCCTGATTCTGTGGAGCCAGTACCTCGGCGCCCCAACAAATTTCTCTCCGCCCCTCACGGAAAAGAATTTCTGACAAAGGGAGTCCCAGAAGGAAGTTGCAGAGTCTTCCTCTTCAGTCCATCCTTCTAACAAGGAGTCTAGGACTATGGACCAGTACAGGAAGCGTACCTTGTCTTCAGCCACCTTCACCTTAAGGTTGCTGAATTAGTTATCTCATTTCACTCGGTTCCAGAGAGATCTCCTTAAGGAGTTGGGAGATACTCTTGCGAGTAACATACCTGAAGCGGTGGCTCAGATAGTCAACGCACAGGTTTCTACCCTCAACTCCATCGCAAACTCGTCCATGCGACTCATTTCGTATCCGGCCGAGGGAGCGAGTAGGGCGGCCAGCTCAGGTGTAGCCCTTAGAAGGCAAGCCTGGCTGTGCCTGTGTCACTTTGCGGAGGCCTTCAAGTCTTCCTTTACTGATGCCCCTTTTGATGGTTCCTCCTTGTTTGGGACCAAAGTGAAAGACACCCTCACCAGGTGCGAGCAAGTGGGAAAGACCCTATCTGCCGTAGGGATCCATTTTTCCCTCCCGTCTAGGCCTTATCCCAAGGCTCAGTGAGGGGGAAAGATGTGGTTCAAGAAATCAGAAAGGTTTTTTCTTGCCACACAAGGTGAAACCCCCTTCTGAGGCAGGGGAGGGGGGAGTTATTCAGGAAGACGTTGCCCCAGAGGCAGAGGGGGCCCCCGCAATTCTGGGGACTGCGACTCTTTTTGTGGCTGCCCATACTCTCATTCCTGAGAGTGTGCCCGACTGTGCTTATCCGGAGCCAGTCGAGGGTCGAATTTCCTTGTATCTGGAAGCCTGGGAAAACATCACCCAGGACCGATGGGTATTAAGGATAATTTCCGGAGGTTACACCATTCCATTCTCTTCAGTACCCCCTCCCATCAGAAGAATCCCAGACATTCCACCCAGTCAAAGGGATCAAGCAGCCTCAGAGATATCTCAGCTGCTAGAAAAAGGAGTCATCCAACCAGTCCCCTCAGACCAGATAGGATTAGGGACTTACTCAAGATTCTTTTTGGTGCCAAAAAGAACAGGGGACCTGAGACCCATACTAGATCTCAGTCAACTCAACCATTACGTAAACAAGTCCAAATTCCGTATGGTCACCCTACAGTCTATTCTCCCATTGTTGGGAAAGGAAGTATGGATGTGCTCCATCAACCTGAAGGATGCTTACTGCCATATCAAAATGGACAGGGCATCCAGGTGTCATCTACGCTTCCAGCTGGGAGCCATACATTTCCAGTTTCGAGCCCTGCCCTTTGGTCTCACCACAACCCCCAGGGTGTTCACCAAGTGTATGGCAGTGGTGACGGCTCACTTGAGACATCAAGGATTCCAGGTGTTTCCGTACTTGGAAGACTGGCTCCTCACCGCCCCCTCCAGGCATCTACTAATTCAGACCAGGGACACTACCATCAGTCTATGTCATCAATTAGGCATTACGATAAACTGGAAAAAATCTGCCTTGTTGCCTTTACAGCGTGTCACCTTTATAGGAGCAGAGCTGGACACCATTCAAATGCGAGCATTCCTACCACAAGAAAGAATCACAGGGTTGCAACAACAAATTCTCATGCTGATGCCTCGGAGACATGCAAAGGCAAGACTGATTCTTCAACTCCTAGGGACCATGGCAGCTACTATCATGTTGGTCCCATTAGCGAGATTACACATGAGAATTCTTCAATGGCTTCTCTTTGTCCAATGGTCTCTCCAAAGACTTCCGCTATCCCATCCAATCCTAATGACAGACAAATGCAAGCAGGACCTCCATTGGTGGCTGTGCACCAACAACTTGAACGTAGGAAAACCCTTTGTTCCACCCATCCCTGTGGCTACAGTGACCACGGACGCCTCCCAGATAGGGTGGGGGAGCATTATCTCGGCAGGATGGTCCAAGGCATGTGGCAGGAGCACGAGATACATTTGCACATAAATGTCCTGGAGATGAGAGCAGTGCTTCTTGCGTTGCAGGCACTTCAAGAAGTCCTCCCTCTAGGGACTAGTGCGATACACTCAGACAACATGTCAGTAGTGTGGTATCTCAACAAGCAAGGAGGAACCCGATCTTATCCACTATGCAGGGAGGCCATGCACGTGTGGCATTGGGCAATAGCTTCCCAACGGTTTCTAGTGGCAACGCACATCCCGGGGAAGACCAATGTGATAGTGGACAAGCTAAGCAGGACAATTCTTATGCCCTATGAGTGGTCCCTGAATCGCCTGGTGGCAGAGCGAATCTTCAGCAGATGGGGTCAACCTTGCTGCGACTTTTTTGCCAGCCCTCTCAATGCGAAATGCAGCAACTACTTCTCGCTGATCCCCCACCGGGGGAATCACCCAGGGATGCTCTAGCTCACAATTGGCCCTCCGGTCTGCTTTATGCTTTCCCTCCGTTTCCCCTTCTCTTAAGGGTGATTCAGAAAGTGCAATCCTTGGGAAGCAGGATGATTCTGATTTCCCCACACTGGCCTCATCAAGTATGGTTCCCCTTCCTTCAACCCTACCTTGTGGATACTCCTTGGATTCTGGAACCCCTTCCAGACTTACTGACACACATGTCGGGACAGTTCCACCCCTCTCTGAGGACATTCCGGCTGACAGCCTGGCTACTCCACTTCCATCCTTAGTCAGATGCCATAATTTTTCGCCAGATGTAGTCCATATTTTCTTGTCCTCTCATAAACCATCCACTAGAAAAATCTACTTTAGCAAATGGAAAAGATTCTCTATTTGGGCTCAGTCCAGAGGCATTGATCCCTACACGGCTCCAATTGATTCCGTTTTGGAATTTTTGTCTATATTGTTTTATCAGGGGTCCGCTTCAGCCACTATCAAAGTTCAGCTGGCGGCTATATCAAACTTCCACGTGGCCAATGAGCCTAGCCTTATGGCACACAGACTATGTAAAGCATTCCTTAAAGGTACCTTATTGCTTCGTCCCCCAGTATCACAACCTGTTATGCCCTGGGACCTCAATTTTGTTCTTCTAGCCCTCACTCTTCCACCCTTCAAGCCTGCAGCTACCTGCGAGTTAAAGTTTCTAACATGGAAAACAGCTTTTTTAATAGCTATCACTTCAGTGAGGCGGGTCTCTGAAATCCAAGCCCTTTCCATCAAACCCCCATATTTGATCTTCCATAAAGATAGAGTCTCCCTTAGACCAAACCCGTCATTCCATCCCAAAGTGGATTCCCTGTCTAATATAAATCAGTCTGTTGAGCTGCCAGTTTTCTTCCCCAATTTTTCCAACAAGGCAGAATTCAGATTTCACCAATTAGATGTACAGAGAGTTACACTTCTATCTCCATCGGACAAAAGATATTCGGAAATCTGACCAACTCTTTGTCTCCTTTTCCGAAAACTGACTTGGTTCTCCGGTATCCAAGGTCACACTCTCTAGATGGATAGCCAGCTGCATTTCCTTCATTTATAAAACAGCAGGTAAAACTTTGCCCTTTCCACCTAAAGCCCATCCCACAAGATCTGTCTCCACATCCACAGCCTATCAAGCTAGATTGTTGATGGATAATATATGTGCTGTGGCCACTTGGGCTTCTCCTCACACTTTTGTCTCTCATAACAAATTGGACGTGGTTTCCAGGGGCAGATCTTCATTTGGCTCCACAGTTCTCAGGAGTATTTTCCTATGAGCCACCCAGGTTATAGGTGCTAGGGACGCTGTCCCATGGGTAAGAATGTAGGCGAGATAGGACTACATAACATCAAGAATTTATGTACTCACCATAACGTTCGATGTATGTAGTCCATCTCACCTCACATTCTTACTTACCCTCCTGCCTTCCCCCTGCCTGGAGGATTTGGAGGTAAACTTTTATCATGCAGAGTCCCTTTGATTAATTTGTTTGGCTAATTTGTTTGTATGGATGTGTGTTATGTATGCAATAACTGAGTTGTTTGCAGCAAACTAGATCTGGGGATGCGAAGCAGTGTACTATGGGATACCCTTTTAGCCCAGCCAGTCAGAGACTTTTGAGCTAGTAAATAGGCCGAGTCAGAGCCGATATTCGGCTCCGAACCCATGGGTAAGAATGTGAGGCGAGATGGACTACATACATCGAACGTTATGGTGAGTACATAACTTCTTGTTATGGTCTCAAGCTTTTCTGCATATGCAAGGCTGTTGAACAGCAATCATTTTCCAGCTTGTTGAGTTTTAATGGTTCCTTTCTTCGGATAGAATGATTGTGAGCACATATTTGTGGTTTTAAATAAAAAAAAAAACATTTTCAAATGTACTTTTTCAAGTTAAGCATACAAATGACATTTTACCCCTATCTTTGACTAAGAAATGCTGAGTATAAAATGCTAAAATGAGTCTAATGAGATTGTTTTACCTTTTAATAGGTAAAGAATACGTTATTAAAACCTATCTTGTATTTTTTTATTTCTCCTTATATCTTTGAGTTATAAAATAAAAACAGATGCTGATGCAAAATATTACAAATGCAGTGTAATTTAATCACATTAATATATCATAAAGATGCTCATTTTTAACATACTGGATATTTAAGATGTAAATATTATTAGATGCTAAACTACATGAGCCACAAGTAATGGTTGCATTATTTTTTTTAAATAAATAGGGACATTATACATATTATAATTATTTAGATAGAAAGAAAGGTTAAGTTTTATTGCTGTTAATAGGAATGGTGAGCAATATAGTTATGTATTAAAATGATATATAGGTTCATAAATTAGTATTAGGCTAAATGCCCTTCTGGGCTGTTTTAAGCCTAGCCAATTATCCCATGTGAGAATAAAACCCTTCACCTTATATCTGTAAGGTAAACACCTTAACCATTATGCCAACCAACAGATATATAGAAATGGAATAATAAGTTTAAATAAAGTTATAGTTAACTGGCAAATAATATAATTATATAAGTAGCAATAGTTTGTGAATAAGTTAATAAGTAAATTAGTTGTTGGATCACTTTGATGTGCCCGAATTTAATTTAGTGTGATATATTAATTGTTGAATTTTACATTGTTTAGGATATAAATATATATGTACATAAGTAAAACATGTAATGTTGTATTTATTTGGAAAATGCTGTAAGAGTTTAAAGCACTGCCTTAATGGGTAAACTGCCTTTATAATGTACTCTGTGTGATAAGCAAAGTTAGTATTAGTAAACCTGGGAATAAGTAGTGAAGCTTTTGTGATATTTCTCTAAAACAGTACAGGATCTCAATTAAATACATAACTTCACACCTATGTTAAATATATTCTAAACACAGATGAAGTTAAATTATTTAAGAGTAAGTTTGATCTTAGAAATGTTATATTAATTTTCTGTTTTCTTCCATTAATTCATATATTATCTACTGAAAACAAGTATGTTATATTAATTTTCTGTTTTCTTCTATTAATTCATATATTATCTACTCAAAACATAAACAGGGAGTGCTAGAGAGTTTATATATAGTATTATTTAATCCTAACCAGTTCTCAATCCAATGCTAAAAGGAGAGGCACTCTCATTTTATGGAATAATTCAGCTATAATATGTAAAGTAATTGATACTTATTCAGGTAAAAATGTTAAGTTATGGCTTGTTGTAGTTGAAATGAATAGAATATTTTATACTTCTGTAAGTTCTTATTGGATTCCAGGAGTTGGAGCCAATGTTTCAAAAAAGTATTTGGATATTATAACTTATATGAAGAGTGAAGTCATTAAAGCTGGAGAATGTAATTGTATTTTGTCCGAAAAAGGATACAGCTAACAAGAAACTTAGACGAACATAATCAGCCAAGCATTTACTATTTTTATCAACTAAGTAAACTTTAAAGATATTTATGATTTAAAAATATTTAACTCTCTTCATTACACTCATTATTTTATAGATATGGAACTCAAACTGATATAAGGTTTATATTTCTAATAATTTACTTTCAAATATTAATGAAGTTTCAATAATATCTTGCCCACTATCTGATCTATGATTTAATTTAGTGCATTATAAGAGATTACCAGCTTATTAGCTTAAAATTAATGGTTTTAAAAATTTTTTTTAAAGAGATACATACTTTTTTAGAAATAAATATGATTGCTTAAGTTTCAAATATTATTGTATGGGACTGATTGAAATCTTATCTTAATGGCAGAATTATGAATTGGTATTGTTGTAAAAGAAAGGAATGGGATAAGGAACTAAATATTCTACAATCTAAAACAGATTAGTTATAGTTAAGTGTAAAGTCAAATGATATTTCCAGTCAACTAGAATTAAAAATATTGAATAAAAATATATAGAAATCTTAAATCATAAGGTATTCATTAATTTAGAAAAACTGAAACTTCCAATTTATTCAACAAATTTCTCAAATCTACATAAACTAGCTATTAGATCTCAGAAAATTAGTAAATTAAATCATATCAAAGAAATATCTTATCAAATTGATAATAGTTATGAGAGAAATATGAATCTAAAGGACATTCTTGAGTGCTTTAGAAAATATTATGAGAATATAAATAATAATGATTTAGTTAATGACAATACAGTAGACATATTTGTAAAGAATAATAAACATAAAAAATAAATTGGCAAGCTAAAAGAATTAATAGACCATTTTCTCTAAAACAAATTAAAGATTAAATAAAAAAAAAAATAATATAAAGCACCTGGGTTAGATGGTATCATGCCAGAGTTATATAAATTATTGCTGGATAATGTAATTAATATATTATCAGATAAGTTTACATAATTTCTAAAATTTTTTTATTTTTATTTATTTTACATTTGTTTACCGGGAAAGTCCAACTGGACACAGGTCCATTTTCAGTAGAGGCCGGGGGAGAAAAGCTCCAAAATGCAATTACAATACATAAGAGAAAAAAATAAATAAATAAATCCAACATATTATAAATATTGTATGAATACACAGTAAAGTAGAGATTAAAAATTCATAAAAGTAGACAAGTAGTGATGTATATAATATACATTAAAGCACACTGTTGTTTAAGACATTATTTAATGTGTGCTGGTTTAGTAAAGGGATTTATTAGTTCTGTAAGTTAAGTTTAATAAAGGGAGTTAAGTTTGGTAAAGGGAGTTATTAGTTCTGTAAGCAGTTAAGTTAACATTCTTTCAGGGTAAACTGCATCCTAAATTCTTCCATCTTTGAGATACTGTCTTATATTTCTTGTATTAAAACAAGATAAAGAACCATCACAATGTTCTTCTTATTGTCCCATTTCTCTTCTCAATGTTGCTTATAAGCTGTTTATGTCTATATTAGGTAATAGAATCAGTTTAATTTTACCAAAAGTAATTAATGATGATCAGAGTCAGTTTATTCTAAACAGAGAGGTACAAGATAATATAATTATACTAAATACCTTAATATATTATGCAAATGAAAATAAAAAGGCACTTTGAACCATTAGTTTAGATTTTGATAAAGCTTTTGATTAAGTAAATTGGTCTTATCTATTTAAAGTACTTAAGACATATAATTTCTCAGTGAAATTCATATCTTTAATTACTAAACATTTTTATAATAATTCTTATTCCTTTGTTAAAATAGGTTATTTTCTGTCTAGCTTCCTTAAAATACAAAAATATACAAAACAGGGTTGTCCATTGTCACCGTTTTATTTGCTTTAGATGTAGAGCGTTTGCTAACCATGTTAGATTAAATGAAAATATTAGAGGTATATCATTAACAGAGGATGTTATTTTAAAATTTATCTTTTTGCAGATTATATTCTTTTCACAATAGGTAACATACAAACTTCACTGGAACATATAGTTAGTCCCATGAAACATTATGAGACAATTTCAAGTTTAGCATTTAATCATCATAAAACAAATAGCTTACTAATAAGAAGTGTAATAACTCATTTAAAAAAAATAATTTTAATTGGGACAATAAACACATTACATAGCTTGGTATCATTATGACATCAAATTATAAAATTTGGTGTCAGTTAATTTTAAACATATAACAGACAAAATTACACAATTAACTATTAAATGGAATGACTTTTTCTTTACTATGAAGGATCGTCTCATTTTAATTAAGATGGTTATTCTCCCCAAAACATTCAGTCTTTAATCTTGACACCATGCAATGTCCTTTTAAAGATGATAAATAGGATTCTTCTCAAATTTTTTTGGCATCTGAATAAACTAAGCATTTCCTTTAACTGGCATAGGAATGGTTGGAATGATGAAGGGATAGATTTTCCAGATATCAAATTATATAGTATTTCATCCGTCATTAAAGTAATAGCATTGTGGCTTAATACATCATATGAGTCAAAATGGAAATCAATTCATGAAAAAAAATTTACTTAATAAATATATAACTATGTGTCATACATAAATTGTATCTAATAGTTTTTTATTGATTTTTTAAAACATTATTATATAAATGGGAATAATATTTCATATTCTGTTCATTATATTAATTATATATTTTCTCTTTTAGGAAGTTTATTCTAAACATATTATTAAAAACGTATTTGTATTGTTATTTCCCACAGCATATACAAACAAATGTTTATAAATGGATACTTTTAATGAAATGTTAGAATTGGGAAAAAATAATAATATAATTTATTGGCACCAGTTTCTGAATGGAAATAAACTTCACTCTGCAGAGAGTCTTTTTGCTAGATATAACGTAGAACTAGACAATTGGTTAATCTTGCAAGTTCGTAAAGAATATGCAAATACAAAGATTAATATGATATATGATTTACAGTCAGAATCTTTTCCCAAAGTCTTAGAATTTTTATTTAATGTTAATAATTTAATAAGTAGTAAGTCTTAACTATCCAAGATATATAGAATTCTTAAATCTTATTCATTATCTTCTGATAATGTATTTTCAAATTATTCTACAAAAATCAATCATGAAATTTTCTCAGATGAAAATAAAACAGTGTTAAAATCAGCAGAAAAAAACTACATCTTCATTATACTGGAAAATTTTCACATGGAAATATTTACATAGATGTTATATCACACTGAATTAAATTACATTAATGTACAAAACTGTTACAATTAAAAGCTGGAGATGTGACTTCGACGTAGAAGCTGATAGGGTGCATATGGTGTATAAGTGTAGGATAGTGTCTCCATTTTACACAAGCATTGTGGTTGGATAGATGTAATATATCTAAATCATTAATTTTATTTCATGCTCCAATTCATGCAGTTATACTTAAATCTTAAGTGCCTCTTCTTTGGTCTGTTTTTTAATAGCTAGAAAATTAATTACTTTTTTTTTTCTCGGCTTCTCTCGGCTTTTCCCGGTTAGGGGTTGCCACAGCAAACTCCGGTCCACTAATGATTGTCAGTAGATTTTTACGGTGCCAAGGTGCCAGCTCGATGCCCAACCTTCAATGAAGGCACGCCCTACGCATTTCTTTTGAATGCCATTCGACCACGGGGAGGACATGCAGACTCCACACAGAAGGCGCTCCAGCCAAGAATCGAATGGGAGAACCTCTTGCTGTGAGGTGACACTGCTACCATTGCACCACAGCGGCTTTGGAAAAATAAAAGTACACCCTCATGTAATGAGTTTACTAATTTAATAAAAAATTGTATGAAGGATTGAATTATTAAATATAAAGATGAAAACATCAAATGTTACAACATTGTTATAACTTTTGGGTTAAACTAAGTGATTTGTATATACATATATATATATATATATATATATATATATATATATATATATATATATATATATGGATTCAATACACTTGACTGAAAACTCACTTGACTGAAAATGAAATTACTAGGATCACTTCACTGAAAGTTCACTTCACTGAAAACTCACTTGACTGAAACTCATTTCGATGAAAGTTATATATGGCCTTTTCCACACTGTAGTGTGATCCTGGAGTTAGTATATATAGTAAGGGGGGGGTGTAGGGGGTGTAGCCCCCCACATATTGTAAACATTGTACACTATACAGAGTGATACTTACAAGTCAAATAAAGAACAGTTTCCAAAAGACAATATTTAGCTAATATATGTGGGGTCTTCACCCCCACACCCCCCACACCCTCCTAACTATATATATTAACTCCAGGATCGCACTACAGTGGGGAAAAGACCATATATAATGTTCAGCAAAATGAGTTTCAGTCAAGTGAGTTTTCAGTGAAGTGAACTTTCAGTGAAGTGATCCTAGTAATTTCATTTTCAGTGAAGTGAGTTTTCAATCAAGTGTTTGGAATCCATATATATATATATATATATATATATATATATATATATATATATATATATATATATGGAGTCTACTGCTTTTGGTCGAATTATATTTGGTCAAAAATGATTTCAGGCAGCCCACTTCACCGAAAATGCATTTCACTGAAAACCCATTTGTTTAATGAGTGAGTGAACCTTGTATGAAACAAATTAATTTATTGAAAAAAAGCCTCCTTATCCAGATTTCTACCTTCTCACCAACCTTATTGCTAAAACTTTTTCATTTCTTTGACAATGTTACAAGCATTATTAATACAGTATCCACCTTGCAAAAATATAACAGCATATAGAAGTCTAACAGAAGTAGGATTCTGATTATTATCAATGTGCATACATTTCTATGTACAGATATGCTCTTCATAAGGATCGCTGCTGCAGTAGAATAAGCCATATGGGTTGTATCCTGTATAGGGTCCAACAGCTGGCCAGCTTCCAAAGCTTTCAGGACACCTTCCATTCACCCAAACCTTTATTCAGCTTGAACTGAGCTTTTCAGAGCTTTCCTGCAGCTGAAAAGAGCTGTTCTTTATTTATTTATTATTTATTTTACATTTGTTGACCGGGAAGGTCCGACTGGATACATGTCCATTTTCAGCGGAGGCCCGGGGAGAAAAGCTCCAACATTGGCAAAATAGGTATACAATATGTTGATAGAATACAGATTGTTCTCCTTAGGTAGTTTACACAAAAAAGAGGAGACATTTTAAAGTATTTCAATACATTACTCCAAGATATATAAAAAAGATACAATACACATAGTATAACAGACTTTTTCTCATTTTAGATTGACCCTTAGGATAGTTATATCTGGTATTAGTATAGGAAGCACAGACTAGAGATTTACATGGAAGAGGAGATAAGAGGGAAACAGATGCGAGAGAGGTAGAGGTTACATAGGTTAGACCTGGTAAGGAAGAGGAAAATCTGGTTTAGGTGGAGTCAGTCTGGGCTTATGCATTGGCAAAGCCAGTGTGTCTGGAGGTGGTGATTTAGCCTCTTTTTGAAGAGTTTTATGGAGGAAATGATGGTGAGGCTGGGTGGAAGGGAGTTCCATATTTTTCCGATTGCATTGGCAAAGAGAGCGTCACTCCCTGAATTGTTGGATTTTACCATTTGAGCTAGTAGCTTGTTTGAGGAGCGTAAACTATTGAGATTGTTGTAAGGTTTGATTAAGTTTTTCAGTGCAGGGGTTTTGTCAGATTGTTTAAGAATTTTAAATGCTACTATGAGTTGGCTCTGCTGGAGAAGGTTAGGGAATTCGATCCAACTCAGGTTTTGTAGGTTGCTACAATGATGGGTTCTGTAGGGCATGCCAGTTGCAAATCTGGCAATATGATTATAACAACGTGTTAGTTTGTTTACTTCAGTTATGTTAAGATTTGTAAGAATAGGGGAGGCATATAGGAGGGTAGAGAGGAGATGGGAGCATGCAGTGGACATTTTTGCTATTGGGGTAAGAAAGGATTTTATTCGATAGAGCGACCCGAGTTTTTTATTAACAGTTTTAATAGTCTGATTGATATGGATATCATATCTAAGTTTATTGTCAGTGGTAACTCCCAGTAGTTTAGTGTAGGAGTCTGGGGAGATGTTTGTCCCATTTTTGGATTGAATAGAAAAGGGTGTGGGTATGACCTTATGAGTGGGGTAGAAGATTAACAGTTTGGTTTTGTTTGGATTACGAATAAGTTGACATCCCAGTAACCAATTCTCTACTGCCGTAAAGCAGGATTGTGTTTTTGATAATAAATTAACTGGAGATGAGTCAGAACAAACTAATGTCGAGTCATCAGCATATTGAATACAGGTGGCATCTGGGATGGCTTTGTAGAGGTCATTTATGAAGACAGAAAAGAGAAGAGGTCCCAATATGGAACCTTGAGGAACCCCTATGGTATTAGATAGGAGGCTAGAGAGCCTGTTCTGCCAGAGTACAGCTTGCTGTCTCTCTGAGAGATAGGCTTGAAACCACTCTAGAGTTTGGTTGTCTAAATGGAGATTTTTTAGGGTATTGTGAAGTAATTGATGGTTCACCATATCAAAGGCCTTTGATAGGTCCAGAAAGAGAGCTGATGATATTTTTTTGTTATTCCGGTTGTGGTTAATTGTGTCAGTAAAAGAGAGAAGAGCAGTGGTTGTACTATGATGTGGTCTAAAGCCATGTTGAGAAATGGAGAGTAGGTTGTTCTGGATAAGATAGTAAAGAAGCTGTCTGTGTACACATTTCTCCATGATTTTGGCCAATGGTGACAATATAGCTATGGGCCTGTAATTTGACAGTTCCGTCGATGAGCCTCCTTTATGGAGTGGTATTACATAGGATATTTTCCATATTGAGGGGATTTTGGCTTCGGCCAAGGTACGATTGATGAGTATCGAGATGGGGTAAGCTATGACATCAGCAGCTTTTTGTAAATATTCGGCTGGGAGAAGGTCAGCGGAGAGTAGTTGGTTTTAGTTTCTTCAGTAGTGTGCATATATAGGCAGTGGGGACAGGTTGAAATTTAAAGGTGGGTATGGACTTTAGGGTGATATCTGTTAACTGGGGGCAAGTAGTTGATAGCTGGTTGGCTAGGGATTGTATAGTGTCTGTGAAGAAGGTATTAAAGGAATTGGCTACTTCCTCTGGGATTTTATCTGATAGTTTTTCTGGGGTAGTAGTTGAGCTTTTACCTGGGTGGAGTAGATTGTTTAAACTGGCCCAGAATTTTTGGGGATTGTTTTGGTGTTTGTATTGTAGTTGACAATAGTAGTTTTTTTTGTCTAGGGTTATAGATTTTTTGGACAGATTTCTTTGCTGTTGAAATTTAATGCGGTCAAGGGGGGACTTGGTTGTGCGCCATATATCCCAGGTTTTGTTTCTTAGTTTAATTAGGGATTTAGTGTCCTTTGTTAGCCAGGGTGCTATATTTGTTTTAATTCTAATTTGTCTTTTTGGGATGTTAGACTCAAGTATTGTTAGAAATGTGGTACAGACATCTGTAGACATCATAGACTTTACAGACATCTGAGGCTCAGTCGTCAAATAACACAGTTCTGTTGCTGAGCAGATATGTTCCCTTTGGGGGAAAAAACTTCCACCTTACTTTTTATGATTGAAAAGAGTGTATTTAATTTAGCTAGAAGAAGATGTTTTAATGACCATCATGTGACCTTTGTATACTTTTAAACAGGAACAATACTTTTGACTTTTGCTGTAAAAAGTTGTCAAAAGCAACTTTAAACTATTTTTCTGTGTTAAAATTTGTGGTATTTTACATTTGAAGCTGGGGTGAGTTTTTAAAGTGTATTTTACTGTGTTTTAATGGTGAAAATGGGGTACCTTTTTCAGCTTAACCATGGAACAATTTACCAGTTCATTGGTTCTACCTTTTTTCAGACACTAAAGGAAAATATTGTTATGCAGCCACCTTTGCTACCACAGCAGACTGATAAAATGCTTAGGCAGTAGGTGAATGACACTTCAGTGGCTAAAGCTGGTTCCTCAGACCACCCATTTTTCTTTTCTTGAGTCCTGCTGGTGTTCACCCTACAGCTACCAGGGGCCAGGTGTTAGACCCATCTTATGTTGTTAGAATGCACAGCAGCCAAGGGAGAGCTACTGTTGTCAGTCCTGGTATAAGAGGTAGGAAATGCTGCTCTTCTTAGTTAGAAAGCTGTGCCTGTAGCTAGGTACATTTTTGCTGGCATCAAAAAAGAACAAAAACTAAAACATATGTCTTCTTCTGACTCATTTACCCTGGATAGTAGTAATCTATTGGGCTTAGCTCAGGGCTTTGTGCATGCTCATGACTCTTCATATATGTTTGTTTCTGGTAAAAGATAAAGGGATATTTCATCTGCTAAAGAGATTTGAGCCTAAAAATGATTGTGGATGCATGAATTTTATGATGTGTTAACAGAATTCTGAGTCAGATTCTGAGGAGGATATGGCTTCAGCCTGTACTTATAAAGGATGATCTTTCCCTGAAACTATCTGTAGAATGAATTAGTTATTTCAATCTCTCAAGAAATATTATGATTTGTTATGAATGGAATTTCCAGAACCTGTTCATTTTCCTCCTGTCCTGTCTGCTTTGGAGGATGTTTTTGTTACAGCCTGCAATTTCCCTGACAGCCAACTTGATGCTCCCAAGAAAGTAGATAAACTTTATAAGGTGCTTCATTCTTTTAAGTTTTTATGCACTCATCCCAAATATGACCCAACAGCTGTTGCTTTAATGAATCCATCTGCTGCTAAACATATGGTTAATACTAATCCATCTCCTTCTGATGAGGATGAGAAGGCTTTTTGATAGATTTGAGGAAAAGTGTATTCTTCTGCATTGCTTGTTTTTTGAATTTTCATCTCTTAATTTCATATGTTTGTGTACACTTGCTGTTTTTCTGAATATGAGGAATGGTTTTGGCATCTGTTTTCTCTTTTGAACAGAAATATGCTTTATTTAATCTGGTTGCTTCTGTAGCTCAAGTGGTTATCCACTGCTTGAAACATGATTTTGTTGATGCCACTTTCAAGGCTGTTGCCACTGAAATTGTTATAAGAATGTTTGCTTCGTTGCATTCTCAAAATGTTCCAGAAGATGTTAGAAATGAAGTTTTGAATTTTCCCATTGATAGAGATTAAGGGCCAGATTCACTAAGGCTTGCACGGAGTCTAAGAGTAAAGTAAGACTCCATGCAGCCAACATGTCCGACGAGCGATCCAGGAACAGCCGGTAAGGGCGTGCAACAGAGCTCTCAAAACTAGTCCTACACGGACAGGGCTTGGATATGCAAATTACCTCAATTGCAGGTGAAAGCTATGCAAATGAAGTAAATTTGCGATCCAGGAAACGCAAACCTGTCCAAGTAGGAGTAGTGTTATTTGCAGAAATGTACTTAGTTGACAACTGAGTACGGTTCTGCAAATAGCAAAACAGAGCCGTGACAGCTCCAAAAAAAGGATGCATTTACAGGAGGAAGCATGCCAGTGGCCAAAAATACGGCCATTGGCAATGTTAAGTGATGCAAAATAGAAATAAAATAACTTTTCTTTTCCATCCCGATCTCCGGGGTTTAAGAGTAGCACAGCGCCACGCAAACGCGCTGCGCCCTAAAAAACAGAAAATCAATTAAGATCCACAAATGTAGATTTTATTGCTGATATGAATTTACAATGCGAGTGAATGGCAGGCTGAAGACAACATGGCCACTGAGTAGAGATTGCTAAGGGGGGAAGCTCAGTCTAAGAGATGTAACCAAGCATTAGTAGGCAGTCCAATGCAAATGAGGGTTAGCATAGTGAATCGCAAGTTTACATAGCAAATGATCACAGTCATTGGAGTGTAGAAGTAGGATAAGGGGAGTGACAGAGTAGAAGATAGGTGACATCATGAGGGGGGCATGTAAGAAAGAAGTGAAGCTCATTGGAGCAGAGTGGCATGTGTCAGGTGAGATTTACATATCATTGAAAGAGGTGTGTCAACAGATAGGCTAGGTAAAGTAAAGAAATTGAAGGTGTATGCCGTGGATAACACCAAAGTTTCTTGCTGAGCATGCATGCGCGCGTGTGTGTGCCAATAAACCCGAGTAAGACAGTGTGCACGCGTGTAAGCCGGAGTAAGCATATGTAAGGCTGTGTAAACAGTTGTAAGCACGTTTTCACCAGTATGCACGCATTTTAACAAGAATAAGCAAGTTTTAGTTTGTGTAAGCATGTGTGCGTGTATGTTAGTTGCTGTGCGCGTGTTTGCACTTGTGTGTGTGGCACTGCCCCCTGAAGAAACTGAAAGGGAAAAGGAAGCACACCAAATAGTAGGAAGTTACCTGGGAGTACTGGCAGAGCTAGCAGGTGAAAACAATCAGAATTAGGCAATTACACAGGCAGTACACTAGCCCAGCCCAGCCCAGAACTTAAAACTTTGCAAACAACAGTCCATTATGTTTCTCTCAAGAGACATTGCAACACTGCAGTAAGCTAATAGAAGTGAAAACTGAAAAAGCTGTACTGAGACAAAAAATGTTAGGGGCTGTCATTGCTGTTATAAGGCGACATATGCAACATGCTGAGGGTGGTGATAATGCGAATGCTGCTGGACAACCCACAGTGAGGAGACGGAGAAGAGTGTACAGGCCCAGGGTTACCTACCAGGGGCTACATGAGCTGGAGATAGTGGAGCGCTATAGAGTGGACAGAGACCTCTTGCAGCAAATTGTTGAGCTGTGCAGGCCACGCCTCACACACAGAACCAACAGAGGGGAACCCATTCCAGTGGAAACCAAGGTATGTGCTGACCTAAGAATATTAGCAACAGGTACCTTCCAGAGACCAACCGGTGATATGATGGGGATATCACAGGCATCAGCATCCAGGGAACTGCACCAGTTCCTGGATGCCATGTCAACACATGTCGGTGATCATGTATATTTCCCCAATTCCCGTGAGGAATTGGCCAGCAATATGCGTCTCTTCCAGCAAATAGTGAAATACCCTGAAGTAGTGGGTGCAATAGACTGCAAGCACATACGCATCAAAGCACCAACCGGTGAGTGGGTTAGGGTCTCCTTCAACCACAAGGGCTTCCCCTCCATCAACTGCCAGGTCATGTGTGATGCCCAGGGCATAATACTGAATGTGTGTGTTGGCTGCCCTGGAAGCTACCATGATTCCCATATCTGGCATCTGACGCAGCTGTACCAGACATTTGCCAATGGGGACATCCCACATGGTCACCTAGTGGGGGACGCTGGCTATGCACTGGAGCCGTGGCTGATGACACCCATCAGAAACGCACACATACCTGAACAGGAACGCCATAATGAGGCACACGCACAAACACGAAATGTAATTGAGCATGCGTTTGGGATGCTCAAGTCACGGTTCCGGTGTCTGGACACATCTGGTGGAGCCTTGCAGTACTCACCAACTACATGTACCCAAATTGTCATGGTATGTGCTATGCTACATAATATGATCCTGTGAAAACAGCTGCAGCAGGACCAGTGTAGGCCTGGGCCAAACATCCCCCCACCATTGCAAGTGGGCCTGCCCAGTAGAGGAATGCCCGGTGCCCAGTATGAGGCAGGCTGGCCCACAGGCAGAGTAGCAATTGGCTTCTGGATATATCTCCTCTGGAATATATCTCTCTAAACTCGCACATATAGTAAAAGCCTTGCAAGAAAACATGTATAGGGCGCTAGTATGGAGTGATAACATAGTGTAGTATGTGCATCCAGCATAGCCTGCCCTGCAGCACCACCTGAGCCATGTGTTAAGCCATATAACATCCACCTTACCCATGAGTGTATAAACCATGTTGTATGTAAAGAAAACCACACACCAAACACCACACACCTGTGCTCACAACTGTGGTCCATGTTGAGTAATGTTAGTTGTTAAATGTGTTGCAAGTTAATGATCAGCATATTAAGAGCATGATTGTTCCAGCTTAATGAATATAAAAAGAACACCAAACACCATTATGACTTGGAGCATTACCCCAAACACCCTAGCCAGCTTCAGCCCAAACCAAACAGTTCAAAGAAATATGAACTGGAATCAACCCAAACAGAGGGGAACAGCACACAACCACCTGCCCCACAGACCAGATTAACACTGACATGGTCATCATCACCAACATGGGACTCTATCCTCCCATTGACGCGATCTCAATCATTGATATACACACCCCATATCCTCCCACTCCCCCACCCACAGCCCAGAAAACCACTCAAAAGAAAACCAGCACGCCTCTCAAAGCTAGCGTCACACCATTCATCCTGCCCCAGGGCCCTTCAGAATGGCAAACTCAGCAGAAACTATGGCTCACAAACTATGGAATATTCTTCAGGAATGGACACCTCATCAAATCATGGATCATCCACAAAACAAACCCAATTCAATCATCCAAAAGCAGGGGTCCTGCCTGCCCCATCCATAAATAAGCTGCTGTACAGCAGCAGGATGCCACTACATGATAGATACAAAAAACTAAAGGAACACATCTCTCTGATCAGTACTAGCAAAAAACTACGATCCTCATAAAAAAAATCATCCAAGGCCCCGAGAGAAAAATTGCACAGGACACTAAAGATAATCACAAGGCCTTCTTTAGTTATGTTAGGAACCTGGGTGGCAACTCCCAGATATGCTCAGAGTTGTTCCAAAATGACAAAAAATACACTGAACCCACAGACATTGCCAACATCCTGGCAGACAGGTTCAGTGCAAACTTCTCCCCCCTTCCCCCCTTAAAGAGCAAATATCTATCCCAGCAGAGTGCTGCCTCCCTGACATCTCAGATGCTCAGGTGAGAGCCACCTTCTCCAAAGCAAAAAACACAGCATCAATGGGATCAGATGGTGTCCCGGGCTGCATCCTACATGAACCCCAAGAAGAGCTAAACCCCGACATAAAGCTGCTGTTCAATCTCAGCCTTACTACAGGATATGTACCCAAAGAATGGCGTACAGCAACAGTAGTCCCACTCCACAAAGGTGGTGCCTCTACGGACCCTGGAAACTATCGCCTCATAAGCCTGACTAGCCTGGTCTGCAAAACTATGGAGAGGATCATCATGGAACTCATAAACAAAGACATTGGGGATCTACAGACACTGGATCCTACCCAATTTGGCTTTGTTAAGGGCAGATCCTGCCTCTTAATCCTGGTCAGTTTCTTTGAAGCAGTCACCAAGGCCATTGATGAGGGGAAGGTTGTCCACACAGCCTACCTGGACCTCACAAAAGCCTTCGTCACAATACCCCACTCGGGCATCAAAGATAAGCTCTCCAGCTTAAATATAAACCCCTATGTCATAAGATGGGTTGCAAACTGGCTCAAGGACAGAACCCACATAGTCAGAATTGCTGGAGCCATGTCAGACTCTAAACCAGTTACAATTGTGTCCCACAGGGCTCAATCCTGGGACCTCTCGTGTTCGGCATATATTTTTCGGAGGTTCAGGCTAACACGGGAGGACTGTGGCTGACCAGGTTTGCAGATGACTGCAAACTGGGCGCCATAATTGACTCTCCAGCTGGCACAAGCATCCTTCAAAAGGGTCTCATAGAGACGGATAACTGGTGCCAGAGCCGTGGCCTAAAGCTAAATGCTAAAAAGTGTATAGTCATACCTTTTGGCAAAAACAAAGTGCCCATAAATTACCACATAGGTGGGAATCCATTAAGTACGGAAGAAGTAATTAGGGACCTCAAGTTGACAGAATTTCCCCTTTGACAACCACATTGCCAAAGTGGTTAGAAAGACCTTCTATATAGCCCACCTTATCATGAAAGGATTCACATCTACATCGAGGGAGGTCATTGTGCCCCTTTATTCATCCCTCATCAGGCCCATAATTGAATACAATGCCCCATTTAGGATGTACCTCACCCGACACTTGCAGCAACTAGAAAGACCCCAAAAGTACCTCACAAAGGGGATCATGGGACTCAACCAGATGCCATATGCTGCTCGGCTAAAGACACTCCAGCTCTACTCAGTTGCATACCGCCTACTTAGAGGCGATCTGTGCCTGACATATAAAGCCATGTCCAACCCGGAATTAATGAGCATGCTCCACCTCAGAAAATCCAAATCCCTTAGAGCTAGGTGCTCAAGGGACATGAACCTGAGCACAGAAATAAATTGGATATGCTGGAGGGACAGATTCATAACCCAGAGGCTCCCTTCACTCTGGAATAGAATCCCAGTCCATGTTAGACAGAGCCCCTCACTGACTCTCTTCAAGAGGAATCTTGACGAGTGGATGGGAGATCATAGGTTTACTACGGGGATTACTTCGGTGTCACTACTAGACAGAGGCACAGTAAACTAACCTTAAAAAGGGCACAGTAAAATCAGTTCAGAGGGTGGCGAAAGCCAAACACACTCTGGCTAGGCTTGTAAATGCCTTAGGGCAGATAGCCTAGTATGAACCTATGAACCTATGAACCTAAGTAGGGCATAGCTGAACAAAAGCCAACATGCTCATATTTGCTCTACTGGCCCTTAAGCAGTCTGGTCTGCTCAGTATGAAAATATAAAACAGTGATGGGCCTCAAATCCAGGATACTGTGCACTATAGTCATAGTACTGAACCACTAAACCATGACAGTATTGCAGTGGTCAGCCTGTATGAAGAAATGTTGATAAGTCTATGCAAAGTATTCCATGGAAACCCTGCAGGCACAGCATAATCCCTGTGGAGTTATGACACAAAGGTGAGTCCCACAATAAGAATAGTACAGGACTTTCAACACACACAGTAGAAATGTTAATATTGGACATGTACACATACATCAACAAATGTAGTGGATCTCAGATAGCAACATACTGAAAGGTCAAACTGGGCATGCTCACACACTTGAATAAATGAAACAAATGTCAGGCAACAGAACACTGACAGTCTGAACTGGGCATGCTCACACATTTAGGCCATGTCGGAGTACAGCAGTGGGCCACACATATTAGGCAGTTGCATGTGTTAACCCAGGAACCTCTCACTATCCAGCAATCTGCCCTGTGCACACAGTTATATGACAACAGACACATATATAATATAGTGGAACCCTGTCATAATCAAATATGTTCTGCAGATACATAAGTTGTTCATAGAAAGTGGGAAAGCAAAGATGATAAAACCTGCAAACAGTATCAGCAATAAACATTGTGTATCCTGAACATTAGCATAGATTCAGAGGTTGATACTAGCCTATCCGCCCTAGGGTATGTACAAGCCTAGCCAGAGTGTGTTTGGCTTTTGCAACCCTGTCAAAGTAGAACACTGTTCCTGTGAATAGTAGGTCACACAAGATAGCCCATTTACGTTTAGTGTATTGTGCCTCTGTCTAGCAGGGACCCAGAAGATATCCCATGGGTAAACATATGATCACCCATCCACTTGTCAAGATGTCTCCTGTAGGTGGTCAGCGGGTGGCTCTGCCCATGCAAAACCGAGATTACAATCCGGAGAATTGAGTGGAGCCACTGGGATAAGAATCTGTCCCTCCAGCATGTCCTATTAACATCTGTGTTGAGGTGTATGTCCCTGGAGTGTGTAGCTCCAAGGGAGTCAGATATCCTGAGGTGGGGCATGTCCATTAAATCTGGGTCGGATATTTCCTTAAACTACAGGCACACAACACATCCGAGTAAGTGGTAAGCGACTCAGTAGAGTTGGAGTTACTGTATCTGAACTGTGCAGGGCATCCGTGTGAGTCCCTACATCTGCTTGTTGAGGAACATTTGTGGCCATTACCGTTGCTGCAGGTGTCGGGTAAGGTACATCCCAAATGTGGCATTGTAACCAACCATGGTCGTGATGAGTATAGGGGCACAATGACCTCACTTGATCAACATGTGAAACCATATGGGATAAGGTGGGCTATATAGAAGTTCTGTCTAACCACTTTGACAAAGTGATTGTCAAAGGCGGGAGTACAAACAAGTCATGTCCCCAAACCCCTAACAACTACTACCGTATGTAATGGATTACTACATATGTGATAATGTGTGGGCATGTTGTTATTCCCAAAGGGGATGACTGTGCAACTAATGGCATTTAGCTGTAGGCCATGGCTCAGGCACCAGTCATCCTATCTCTGTGAGACCCCGTTTGAGTATGCATGTGCCAGCTGGAGAGATGATTATGGCACCCAGTTTGAAGTCATCTGCGAACATGGTCAGCCATATTCCTCCTGTGTTAGCCTGTACGTCACACAAATGTATACTGAACAAGAGAGGTCCCAGGACTGAGCCTTGTGTGATGCCATGTGTAACTGGTGTATAGTCAGACATGGCACCTGCAATACTGAGCATGTGGGTGCTATCCCTGATCCAGGTAGCAATCTATTGTGTGAGATATGTGTTGATATCGACGCCGGTGAGCCTATGCATAATGGCCGAGTGGGGTATTGTGTCGAAGGGTTGTGCAAGGTCCAGGCAGGCTGTGTGGACAACCTTCTCTACACCGATGGACTTGGTAACTGTTTAAAGAATACGAACAGGTCCAAGAGGCAAGATCTGCCCATAACAACGCTGAAATGTGTAGGACCCAGTGTCTGTAGGTTCCCGATGTCTATGTGCATGAGTCCCAATGAGTCCCATTACAATACGCTCCATAGCTTTGCATAACAGGCTAGGTTAGCCTTATAGGCCAATATTGTCTGTGGTCTGTTGTGGCAGCAACTCTGTGGAGTGGGACCACTATCGCTGTATGCCATTCCATGGGTACATATCCTGCAGTAACTCTGATATTGAACAGTGACGTAATGTGAGGTTTACTTCTGTCATGAAGCCTGTGTAAGACGCAGGATGGGACACCGTCTGGTCCCATTGATGCTGTGTTGTCCGCTGTGGGGTAGGCAGCACTCACCTATTTATTTGTGATGTCAGGGAGGTCACACTCTGTTGGGATGGACAGTAGCTCCTTAGGGGGGATGGAGGGGAGACATCTGCACTGAACCTGTTTGCCAGGATGTTGGCAATGTCTGTGGGTTCAGGATATGTTTAGTCAGTATGCAGTAACTCACAGCATATCAGTGAGTGTCCACCCAGGTACCTGAATTAACTGAAGAAGGCCTTGTGAGTGTCCTACGTGTCTGGTGCAATTGTCCGTTAGAAGCGGGCCTGACATAAATACATGAGTGATTGTAGCTGTCTGCTAGTACAGATCACAGATGCCTTCCCTGTCTGGGATTGTGCTCTATCATGTAGTAGCATCCTCCTTTTGTTGTATAGCTTATTAATGGCCGGGGTCTATCAGACAGGTCCCCTGCCATTGGAGGAGTGAGTCCAGTTGTTATTTGGGATAGCACGATCCATGCAGTCCACTAGGTGTCCATAGAATGTGTATGTAAAGGATTCAGCAGTCTGAGCCATATTTACCACTGTCCCAGGGTCTCTGAAGGATACCACCTTGGTTTGGAGAAGTGTGACATTTGCTTTTGAGAAGTTCACCAAGATTACCCACGATGGGTGTGGGGACGGGATATGGATTTCATAATATTGAAGAAACAGAGTACACTAACACTTGCAATATTCCAGCACAACTACATAACAAAACATATTACTCTTCTCCAACTATAACCAGGGGGCAAGCACCCCTGCACCCCCACACCCCCTGCTACTTAAATATATCAACTCCTTGACCGCACTCCACAGAAGAAAATGGCAAACATACCATTACATGCTTCTTGACTGTTTTTACCTTCGTCATTTAGTCAATTTGCTATACAATAAAATAACTCATCTTAGTGTAGTAAAGTGCGATTTTGTAATTGAATTATTTAAGTAGCAGGAGGTGTGGGGGCCCAGCCTCCCACATAGGGTGTGCAGGGGGGGCTTACCCCCTGCTAACAGTTGGAGTAAACTAATATGAGTTGTATTTTATTTGTTTCTCTATGTACTTCTGCTGGAGTATAGTAAGTGTTAGTATCCTCTAGTTTTTTTCAATATTGTGAAATTCAGTATTTTGAACTTTCAAAATTTTGGACTCAGTATTTTGAATTTCAAGATTATGAGCTTAGATAAATCTAGGAAAAGACATGAGACTGGATTATTGTTGTTCCTGTTTTCAGCTATGGAGTGGGTAAAGGATAGAAGGGCTGTAGAGGTACTGTGGTGGGGCCGGAAACCATGTTGGGTGGAGGCTAGGAGGTTGTTTTGAGGAGGAAGTTAAGTATTTGGGTGTGAATGCATTTCTATAGAATCTTAGTGGGGAAAGTATAGCAATAGGTCTGTAGTTAGTGGGATAACTGGAGTTGCCACCCTTGTGAAGGGGGATTATATATAAGGTTTTCCAGATTTTGGATATAGTAGCTTCTTTAATAGATCGATTAATGAGAATGGAGACTGGGTAGGTGATTGAGTCTGCTGCAAGTTTGAGGAATTGAGGAGGAAGCATGTCAGTTGAAGGAGAGCAGGGTTTTTCTTTAAGGAGCAGGGACTTCATACAGAAAGTGGATACAGGGTTGAGGGAGAAACATATATATATATATATATATATATATATATATATATATATATATATATATATATATATATATATATATATATACACATACATACATACACACACACACACACATGGTTGTAGGGCAGCTAGTCGAATGAATGCAACATTGAGATCTGTGTGACACCATTTGGTCAAAAAGTTTACAAGACTGACAGTCCCTGGGTAGGGTAATATAACCTTTCCCACAGGGATTGTGTGATCTTGGAGTTAGTATATATAATTAGCAGGGGTGTGGAATGTGCATGGTGGGGGCAAAACACTTGCATTTGATTTAGCCCGTTCTGGGGTAATACCAGAGTATGCCCAGCAAGTGTCAGAATTATGTGTCTCAGCATAATTACATTGATATTCTGGTTCAGCATTGTGGTCATTCGACAAGCTGCCCTACATCCATCAATCGTTCCGAATGTCAAGTGTTCTGAATGCTGGCATAAGTAGTCAAAACACTTATGTGGGAGGTTGGAGTGCAGCAGAGAGTGGACATTTTCCTTTTCCCCACTGTTATGTGTTGTGGATTTGATATGTATAATTTGCAGGGTGTATGGGGTACTGGTTGATTAACTACACTAAATTGTAGTCACCTTTACACTTAAAGGCCCAAGCTGTGGCTGAAAAGAGTTTCAGAATGGCAAGTTCTTTTACTTGTTTTACATACAAATAAATGGAGCTGTATTCTGTTATGCAGCTGTGGTTACTGCCAACATTACAGTAAATGTCACTAACTAGTTTTGATTTCAATTTTTTACTGCATTTTTTAAACTCTCCTGTATTGAAGTAGAAAGCAGACCTTACCAAATTTATGAGTAAACAGTAAGGAACATTGGTGCCTTTTTCCTTTTACATTATCTGCATTTTCTGTGTCATTTTTATATGACATAGTGCTTTTAACCAAGCATAATATTGTTCTTCACCTACCTAAGGCCTTGTGTGCCTAACCATTTGGTACTGTTGCTGTTTTACATTTCCTTTACTTCTGATTAAATTTTCCCAGTCTAGTCTTTTGCATTTTGTTTGCTCCTCCATAGGGATCTAAACAAAGACTTTCCATACCTATAGATTTATGCCCTCGGTTTTGTTTCTCTGAGAGGATTTAAATAAAGATTGTCTCCATGTATAGATTTTTATACCTCACTATTTAATGCCCAAACTACAGTGTAACTGTAGCAGTAGGTATGCCCACTACCTCATGCAAGGACTAATTTTAATTTTAATATTACTGTTCATTCTTTAGACTGTATTCACTATTTCCTGAAACTGTAACTCTAAATGATTCTGTAGTAACAAATTTGCCCCTGCTTTCACTCATTTATTTTCTGTAACTACTGCTAACTTTTAAACACATCTGTATAAACATATTATATAGGGCTACACTATACTTTGACCCTATTTCTCTCACTGCTAATTACTTACCCACTTTTCATGCCTTTCATTCTTACTTCATATATTTACATGTCCTACATTTGGGCTGATCATTAAATTAGACTGCACTATACTAACTGAGTGACATGCCCTACAGCTGCATCATACTACATACACGACTTCCCATTGTGCCACAGACCCAAAGACTTCCAGAACCATTGCTTCAGTTCGGCATTATATGTCTCAATACTATGTTGCCAGTATCTTCTGTCTTACTATTCCTAATAGCCATTCTCTCTTTGCTTCATAAGAAACTCACTTTTTAGTCCTTTAATTATTAGTAAGCCTTTCTGCAACTGTTCTTCCCCTCTCGTAACTTTACTGTAAGTCAGTCCATCAATGAACTAGCCACTTCAAATGCCTTGTATCTTAGGCTAGTCTGTGTGGAATTTAGGTGTCCACTCCATACCCACTTTATCATTCTAGGATCTCCAGATGTTCTCATAGTTTCATAGGTAAGTACTAGGCCAGCTGTCCATGTGGGCCATTTTATGACTAGCCATTTTCCCTTTTTGTGCTTGAAATAACCTATCCCATTTGGTTATAGATTGGTCTTACCCTTCCCATCATCGATAATTATATATTACCCCTAATGAGAATAACTGGGATAATATTATAGATAATTTGAGGGGACCCATGCATGGGATAAAGCTTTTAGGAGATGCATCTCTCCATTAGTAGTACAAAGTAACATTCCTTTTTAAATTTTCTGTTTCCTATCCATAGGTGTATGTTGCAATTCAGAATTACTGGGTTGAATGTTATTTTATGTGTATGGGGAGTATGTTCCATAACTCTCTAATACTCCATCTTCAGCCTCTCCAAAGGATAAGCCAGACTGTTACTTTACTATTCTAATCATTAGGGGACCTTTACTTCTCATCCACTGTTGTGGAAGGAAATGTAAAACAAGCTTCAGGTCATCCATGCAAAGCTGTCACTAAAATCCCTCTATAACCTATGATGTATCACAGGGAATCGGTAGTGGCTTTTTATTATAGCTAGTGCGGTTAATACTGTTACTTAGAAGTCTGAATTAAGCATCAAATGAATAATGGAATAAAATTAACAAAAAAAAGCTGAAATAAAGAAATTCATTACATTCAGAGCATTAGGTGTAGTTCAGCTGTAAAAACATATGTGCTCAACTAGGCCACAAAAATGTGTCATCAAGAAATGACTGAAAAGACTAATAAAAAATAAAGTTAAAAACATCTTTTCTCAAGAACTCTCAGACTTCACTTCTCTAAATAGAACCCAGAGCAACCGGCATAGTGTAAAAAAGTAGTAATAATAATAATATTAATAATAACAGTAGTAGCTGTATCACTGTCATAAGTATCGACAGTAAATTCTGCTCTGAACATGCTGTTATTCCTTTCATTTTAGGTATATTCTTTACTTCTTTTCATTCCTCTCCATACCTCTCAACCTTTTAGAACAACAAATCCAGACAAAGCCAAAAATAATAGGAGGGAGGCAAAGGCCCCAAAAGAGGGACATATTTTAAATATTGCACTTATAGACTTAGAAAGGTGTTAGAATAACAGGTTTTGAGCTAGCATGCATATTCTGAAGGCTATGAAGTCTGAAACTCAAATGTCTGTCATTATGTAGTGACTTCATTTCTGAATGTTTTATGAGAAAACCATCAATCCTATGAGGAACGGACCAAAAATATGAGGCAAAATTCTGGAAATTCTGTGAAATTCTGTACATTTGAGATGTATGTTCCTGTCCTATGTTTGTACACCAACCTTGCCATACTCCTGTTGCCTCACATGGTGATGGTGATTTCTATCCTTGATTCTGTTTTATCAGAATCATGACCAAAGAAACCAGGTTGTGATGTAGCAGACAAAATCCCTGACTATGCCATAGGCATCTTGAGTTTGAATAACAGCTTATGTGCCTGTAGTAGCTGGTAGGGGAGGATGGGAGTCAGCAGCCGTTGCCATCTCACTCATCTTTTATGGGGAGGATGGACTTGCTTTGGTTCACTAAGTGGGTGACATCAAGGAAGAGAACTACATGTTCACGTAGTATAGATCAGAGCTGGCAGAGCCTGCACTGACATAGTGCATTTTTGCACTATGCATCCAAGGGAAAAGTGGCATGTGGAGGCATGCTTCTTATCAGAAGGCAGTAACAGGCATGCTCAGAAGAGCTGCAGAGGTGGATGGGGGTGCTACCAAGGGGTAGGTGACCTCCTGGACCAGGAAGCTAGCTACCTCGTTACCACCCATCATTGACTAGAGAAAAGAGGGCTAATAGGGATTTCTGGGTAGGATTCTCACCTAGCCTGGGGATATTGGGAAGAAGCAAAACACAACCAAACAAAATAAGAATCAAAACTACACATTAGAACAAACATAATAAACACTCAAGTAAGGGCTTAGTAGGACTGACTAGATTTAACCTGAATTTCCAAGGGCATGTGGCATTTTATCTCAAGCCCAGTAGTTACTATCTTCAGTCTTTTATTCTGCTGAGACTTAAAAGTGTTATTTTTAAGAATTATTGAAATGTGATAAACTAGTCATTATGTTTAGTGAGGTCTGAAACTATTACACAGATTTACTATCATAGGAACTTTTATAGGGATGTTTGCACAGTAAAGCATGTGTACTGGTCATTGATATTACCAGACCTTTAACTATAGAGAGTCGCAGTTTTCTGTTTTTATTTCTTAGATATTCAATTCTTCACATACAGCTATTGCTTTTTGAAAAAAAAAAATGATTTCTTTGGTGGTACCTAGTTACATAATGTATTACTCCTCAATCACCTCGTTTTATAGGGATGTAGGGAGAAGCATGATGGATTCATACCGGAACCCAGGAACTGGAGTGCTTATAGAAATAATGACTATGGATACACTCGGATGCAGATAGTGAATGGAACACATATCTATATGGAACAAGTCTCTGATGATCAGGTATGTAGTTTTGAAATTTCTTTTTAAAAAGGGATGGACATTTTATGATTGTAAACCTGATGTTTTACATTATTTTCATTAGTCTGAAGTCAGGTATGTATTTTTCTTTGGGCACAGGAAAATCATGACTTCTGTTAATGTATTGGTACCTATTTGTTTGACAACCATGATTCTGAGAACTGAACTAAAAATGAGAGCAAATATATGCCAGATGCTAATTACTTTACTTCAGGTACAGCTTGGAGATAAAAGGGTGTATTCCTTTATTTTGATAAACTTGTATTGCATGCATCAGTATACAGAATAAATCAAAATTCAACATCAGTAAAATCACTATCGTAAACTCTCAGTTAACCGGAACTCAAGCGACCAGCACTCTCAAGCAACCAGCAGTAAAATATCAAAGAAACGCAGTACAATTTTCATATGTTGCACTTTCTGTTTTACCCCCACAGGAACATACCTCCCTCTCTCCCCAACCTAAGAACAAGTCAAACCAAACAAATAGTATAGGGTACAGTATTAGTCAGGCCTATTTTTAATAGTAACTATCAAGCAACCAAAAACTACAGTTATCCGGCATCTGCCGATTCCCATGGGTGCCGGTTAAATGAGAATTTACTGTACTATGCAATTCGTTTTGAAGAAGGAAACCAGGTCTTGGTGGAATGTCTACTATATTATCTAACATTGCAGCCCATTGCTACAGTTGAACTCCAGGCTGTTAATTTACAGAGCATTTATTTATTGAAAATTAATTTATTAATTAACTATTATAACTTATTATTTAATTATTGATTATAATATTGGAGTCAGCCATTTACAGAGACTTTATTCACATTTTAAAAATGTGCATTCTCCTTATGTTAGCATCAGTTTTAATCTGAGTTACATGCCAAAGCCTGAGGGAAGATCACTGTACCTACCCCTTAATGTCTTACCTTCTTCCTATGTCTAGAAGGGCATTTACATATCCCATGGGATCATGTCTCTTGAGCCATCGTGGAGATAGTATGTTCAGTATCTGTAGGGGACATATCTTCAGCATAGGACTAAACTAGGCACTGCATCATATATCTTTAGGGGCCACATCTCTTGCCTAGGTCTGTAGTAGACTCTGCATCTTATCCTTGGGGACCTATCTGTTTTCCATTCCTCATTGTTAGGTACCTTATGTCATGAACCTTATATGTAACTTGTTACGGATGGACCTTTATGTTTTAGCTTCAAGAGACCCACACATTTCAGGCCTGTGAAGGGTCCTGCACCATAATCCATGGGAACTTATTTATTGCCTACATCTTGAGATGGCTTCTAACTTTATCTGCAGAGCCTTTTCTGTCTCAGAGATAGCTATTGTGTCTTCACTAGACACATTTAGGCTGGTGCTCTAAAGACAGAGAGTGGCCCTGATTAACAAGTAATTAAAAGTGCTATGAGAAATAGGTTAGTAAAGAATTTACCAGTATGGCAGAAAGATCAGTTAATGTTAGCCATAGGATGTAGTGTTGGACAGCAAGTGTATAATGTGGTTCAGACATTAATTCAATTGAGAGAAATGATAGAGGGTAGGGAGCAAAGAAAAGTACGGAAGGTAAATGCCAACAGACAGCAGGGTAAAAAAGTAACAGGAAAATTGATTTTTGCCAGTGTTCTAAAATGAGAAGTGATAGAATATATCATAAACGGGATAAGCTCAGAAGAAATGTATGAAATGGAGAAAAGTGAAAATGACAGAGAAAAGCAAGAGAAGGAAAAAGCAGATTCAGAAAAATAGTGAGCCACTGTAAAAAGTGCAGTGGGTAGGGGCACAATCAAAACATTTACAGCTGGGAAACTAACACCTTTATGTAACCCTCATGATTTACTGGCATAGCAGATCACAGCATGTCATGACATTAGTAGACACGGAAGCTGAAATAATTGTTTTGCAGAAAAGCTCTGCAGTTTATTAGGGCACGCCATAGAAACTAATGGGTATGGAGGTACAGAGGCTACTGGAGTAGAAACAACTATCGAAATAGCCTTTGGGGATAGAGTCTTTATGTGGATTACAGCTGCAATAACCTCTGTACCAGAGCACATTTCAGACATAGACATATTGAGAGAGAAAAATTTAGAGATTACAGCAAGATCCTTCAAATTTGGGGTATGGCACTGCTCTTTAATTACACTCATGGGTGTTATTCATGCTGAAGTTAAGTGGGAACCAATTTATATCTTACCATCAAAGATATAGTCCTATATAGCCAGTGAAGAAGTTTGATGGATCTTGGAGGATGTCAATATACTATTGAGAACCGAATAAAATTGTGCCACCACTGGCTGCCTCTGTTTATGGTATTATGACCGTAGTGGAAACATTATTCACAGGTCCATAGGTGTTTACTAGGCTAATGAGAACAAGGGTTTTTTTAATCCTAGCCATGCATCCCAAATCTCTGACAAGTTTTGATACCCTTGATGTGTAAGCACGGGCCTGAGAGATTAACCATTTACAGGTTACCTGTGTCCATTAGAGACATTGGTGCCAAACCAGGGATGATTTTCTGGTTTCCCATCTAATTGTCTAAGTTGCATTTGAATTGGGTTAGGGAGGAACTCTGCTTTACATGGATGGGGAGCCTGTTCCATAGATGCAGTAGTCTCTGGGATACATACCTATCTCTCCAGCAAGTCCTGTTTATATCGCAGGCAAGGTTTAAGTCTTTAGAATGGGTAATTCTGGTGCTGTTTGTTTTGTGGATATGCAGGAGGTCCATCAGAGTGGGGTCTGACAATGCCCTATATGCCAAGCATAGATTTCCCTCAAAAACCTGTAGGACACAGAATACAGGGATAGGGCCTTGAGGTGCTCTGCATAGGACATTTTACTTATGCCCTGTATTCTTTTAGTGAGGAACCTCTGTTCCAGTTGTTGGATATGCCTGGTTAGGTACAGACCAATGGGGCAACATTGTGGGTAGCTGTGAATGAAAATAAAATATAATGAGAAAAGTCTATGAAATTTCATGGAATGGTATGGAATGTAGCAGGAAGAGGAGTACCAACTGCAGTAATAGAAAGCAAGCAGGAAATTGTAGAAGAACCAAAGGAACAGGCACAACACCTTCTAGGAGCAATGGGATTCGGGAGACCATTTGTTCTCCATCTTGGACTAATTTTTCCCCTAATCTACCATATGACCTGCAGTAAGACTAATTTTACATAGGGTCTAAACAGCAAACACCATTTGATGAAGTGAATAAGCCTTATGACAAGCACAGAACTGGGTCTAGTAGACCCTCAGAAACCACTTATTCCTGAAGCAACTATTCAAAGTATTTTCGTCTAAAAGTTTTACTGGAACACAAGCACAATATAGACCTCTAGAACAGCGTGTGGCTGCCAAGTATACTGTGTGCTGCATGTTAAAGGAATAATGAAACAAGAAACAGTGATGGTAGACTTCTCTATCTAGGGATGATTATGTGATGATAACTTGATGAATGCACTTGTCACCTAAGCTTTGATCCAACAGAACTGGAGATAGTATCTACAAGAATGAACTAATATTGTGCTGTGGTGTTCCAAATGCAATATAAATTAACTGCAAGTGCTATTTTAGAAGACTTGGATGCCAGAGAGCAAGAGCATCAGAAAGTGTTGGTCTCCTGTATACAAAAACATCCCTTTGAACACCAGTCTCAGCAGTTAGAAAGGATGGTTCACTGGTGGTTCTGCTAAAATTGACATGAATGGCAGAATTTAGACAATGTGGCATACTGCCCACAAACTTATACCACAGTGTATGACAAAGGTTCTGCAGGCCCTAGTAATCAATCTGAATTATGTGCAGAATTATTGTGTGTTGGCCATTATTAATTTGATGCTTGGAGAAAAAGCTTATGTTTATGCCAATAGCTATATATATATATATATATATATATATATATATATATATATATATATATATAAAGGACTGACAGACAGGTTAACTGTATGGCAGCAACAAGTCTGGAAGATTTCTTGCAATCCCTTATGGGGAAGTTCTGAAGACTGGAAAACAATCTAGGATATAGCCCAACAAAATATATATAAAATATGTGTTGGATAACTAGATGCCACAAATGAAAAGATTACAACCAGTAAGTGCATAAAATGGCATCAGTAAGAAGTACAGAGGAGAAATTCACTGAAGCTGGCATGGCAAGATGGACACACAAGCAGAAACACTACTGTGGAATGGGTATAACAACATGGAATAATATTAAACAGAGACCTGGCTACTGATGCCATCATGTAATGCAAACATTTTCAATGAACGAAGCATAGACAGTTTCATGGAGTCAGATTTTTACTAGGCTAACAACTGAAGGGGGCTTTCTATGCCTAACCACGTTTTCCCAAAAGAATAATGATGTCTTGTATGCAAGCAGGACCTTGACTGCCAGGCATTTATAAACTACTTCTGTCTATAAGTGACGTAGTTGTCAGGCCTGGTGTAAATTTCCTGTTCCCCATCCACTGGTCTAGATGAACTCAGCTTCACATGGATGGGAAGCCTGTTCCATAGGAGGAGCAGTCTCTGGGACACATACCTGTATCTCCAGCATATTCTGTTTAAGTCACAGGCAAAAGTCAGGTCCTTAGACCTTGGATTTCTGGTACTGCTTGACTTACAAATATGCAGGAAATTCATAATTGTGTGGTTTGCGGATGCCTTGTAAGCTAGGCATAGATCACCCCTCAGTAATCTATAGCAGACTGAGTAGAGGGAAAAGGCTTTAAGGTGCTCTACATAAAGCAGGTTTATTATGTCTTGTATTCTCTCTGTAACAAACCTTTGACATTGCTCTAGTTGTTGCATATGCCTGTTCAGGTAAATACCTGAAGGAAGCATTGTGCTCTATGACTGATCTGATAAGGGCAGAGTATAGTAGGATAATGACCTCTTTGGACCTAGATGCCATGCCCTTGCTTATAAATTGGACAACATAAAAGGATCTTCTCACCACTATAGCCATATGGTGGTTGAAGGTAAGGCTACTGTATACATGTGTACCCAGATCCCTGAATACTGGGTCAACTCTTAGGGCTGTATTATCAATGTGATAATTAGCCAGGATGATTGACTTCTCAAAGAGTACAATTATGCATTTTTTAGCATTGAGTTTAAGACAATGGCTTTGGCAACATTTGTTAGTCAGAGGTAGTCTTTCTTTAAAAATGCTAGTGTCTGCAAGGGGGTCAATGATAACCCCCAACTTGCAATCATTTGCAGACTCAGTCAGCCATAAACCTTCAGCCTTTGCTTCCATTTCAGAGAAATAGGTACCAGAAAGGAGCAGGCCCAGTAACAAGCCCTGGGGGGGCTCCATTAATGACTGGTCTCTTGATGGAGGTGACCTCACTTGTTTTGACCTCCTGGTTCCTATCAGTGAGCTGGTTGGCTATCCAGCAGTGACAAAAGAGTTTATACCTAAATTAGTGAACTTTTCAATAATGCCCGAGTGGGGTATTGTATCAAAAGCCTTGGCCAGGTTGAGGTAAGCTGTGTGCACAGTGTTGCCTTCATCCAGTACTTTGGTGGCCCTCTCAAGAAAGTCTACCAGATTTAATAGGCATGACTTCCTTTAACAAAGCTGAACTGTGATGGATTCAGTGTTTACAGGTTACCATTGTCCTTATTTATCTTGTCCATGAAGATTCTTTCCATGGCCTTACATATGAAGCGGGTCAGACTTGTGGGACTATAGTTACCAAGATCAGTGGTTGGAACTCCTGTATGCAGGAGAATGACTATAGCCATCTTCTATTCTTTGGGCACAAAACCTGACTGTAGTCTCCAGTTGAAAGTGATTCAGGTGGACCAGAGAGCTCATGTTTATGCTATTTATTAAGTATTCTGGGATATTATTATGACCCATTGGTACAGTGTTTTTGGCCTTGGAAAGTGCATTGATGACCTGTACCCTAGTAATGTTTAGGGGATTGTGGTATGCAGTATTTTCTGTAGACTGTTGTGGTGAGGGGTGGGATTTGAGCTGAACCTGTAAGCCAAAAGTTTGGCAATGGCTTCTGGTTCAATGTAAGTGATGCCATTACAATAAATTCTGTGAATTGTTGTGTATTCCCCCTGAAGTTATCAACATAGCTGTAGAAAGCCTTTTGGTTGTCATTTGCCTGAGAAGCTATTTTTTTTTTATTTCAAATTTCGCCATTGAATTATTAACTAACAATCTTAGCTGCCTGTTTAGATTGGTCAGGGGGCTTTTCGTATGTATAGCTTTGTTCCTCCTACTCTTGGCCAAGATTTGTTTTCTTTTGTTGTATAACTGATTGATATTGTGATTCCAACAGAGCAGTTTATCTTTTGAGTTTGTTTTATTCTCTCTGTGCAGCCATCAATATGGCTATATAGAGATGTTGTGAATATGCTATGGTGTTTACTGGTCTTGGGGGTGCTTGGAATTTAGCCAAGGTGTGACTTAGTAGAGAGAGGTTGGCCTTGGAATAGTTAAACGTTTTTCTTTCACTGGATCCCATGATTAAATTTTTTATTTCAAGCAGTACTTCCTTATGGTCAGATCTGACAAGCAAAGGCATTACACTGGGTGAGTATCATCAGCCTCCCATGTTTGTGAGTACAAGGTCAAGATACTTGTTCCCCTGGTTGGAGAATGGACCAACTGTTCCAAGATGTTGGGATTAACAAAGTTTATGAATCACTGGGCTTATGCATTAGTAGTGGTGTAGGATTCCCAATGGTTTAGATCCCCCATGAATATTGTATTGGGTTGAATGGTGAGGGACTCTGGTACATTGAGATAGGTAGTATGGGTTTTCTGGGACATGGAGGATAACCTATAGGTTGGTACAATACCCTTCTATGGTGAATTGCACATGTATGAATTCCAGTGGGTCATAGACTTTAATTAATTTGGATGTTTGGTTGGTTTTAATATAGACTGAGACTCCTCCACCTTTAGTTCCCTCGTGTACAGTAGCTAGTTTAAAGATGTGAAAGGCATTATAACCTTGCATTGCTGGGATACTGTCCGTGACTTTAAACCATATCTCCGTTACTACACAGATGTCTGTACTCTCCCCAGAGAGGAAGGCGTGGGGAGAGGGGAGTTTCTTGTAACACTTCTAGCATTGAAGAGTACCACCTTCAGTTATTTCTTTATAGGTTCAGTTAGGTTGGGAGGTTTATCTGTTTGGCATTGCCTAAAAAGGCACTATGAGGGTGGAAAAGATCTTTGTCGATATCCGAAAGCCAAAGGGTAAACAAAGCAGCATGGTCAGTCAACCATGTCCTCCCAGGCCATCAAATATTGTACGTCCTTGGATTGACACCAGAAGCTAAGCCAGTTGTTGAAATCTATCATTTTCTTTTGGTAACGTGGCATCATCCTTGAAGAAGGTAGTATGACTCTCACTATTAGGCTCATATCTGCCAGAGACACATAATCAGTGAGCTTGATCATGTCTCGCTTCATATAGTCAAGGGAGGTACATCTCAGGTCAATAACACCAATGTTGAAAATGGCAGGAGTAATAGTGGTACCTATGGTTCAATGACCTGAGTGTCTGTATGACTTGATGGACCTAGCTCCAAAAAAAGCTAACCATGACTCTCTCCTTACTCAGTCTGGTGAAGGGGACATTGGTGTGCCTCACTATTGAGTCACCAATGACCAGTTAATTTGGTTGTGTGCTGCATCGTCTTAGGGGCTTAGCAGTGGAGGAATCGGATACGGTGCTACTATGTGTAGCACTAGGTGGTGTTTTAAGGAAGTGTTTACGTGATAGCTGAGGACCTTTTTTTGATTGTGCTGTGCAAGTAGGCTTAGTGGTTTAGGTAGGTTATCAGTCGGTGCCTCAGCATAAGTAGTTTTATGAGTGGGATCTTTATCCTGTGTAGTAGACATGGTGCAAGAGCCACTGACAAATTCTTTAGGATTAGTTTTGGTTGACAGATTTTTCCCTCCAGCTTTAAAGTGCATTTACACCTCTGACATACTTTATCTGTTTTATTAAGAATAAGTGGGTTGTCAGTGTACATTATGCAATTGCTACAGTGCCTCAGAATACCCATCACAACCAGAATGGCTGAGTTGGAAAGTGCATATACATGGCTACTGATTTACAAGGGAGGAGTGAGCGAAATTTAAATCTTGAATAGGTCAATAAGACAAGGAACTTGATGAGCAGCGCTCAGGTGTGCCCAACCAAATGTTCTACTAGTTAAAAAAATTTGCATGGATTACAAGGGGGAATTATACTGTGAGATATCGGTGACTATACAGATCACTACTAGGCACCGCTGGGCAGAGAGCATCAATTCTAAGCACTATAAAAAAGGTCAAAAAGTGCAGATATTCAACACAGAATAATATTACTTAGCTGTATTTCACTAATATATTACACTAATAATATACTGGTTACTTTGCATCAACACAGAAACACGCTTCTCAAGTAACATAGTCACCAAACATTGCCAAACACCCCAGGCAAACAGATTCACATTTTTAAACAAGCTAGCCCTCAAGCCAATCAAATAAAGGCACAAAAGACTTATAACAGCAATTCCTAACTCAGAAGGATGTAGGCTATTCTCTCTTGCCACAAGAGTATAGACCACAAACCTTCCTAATGTAAAATAACTGGTGTGGAACCCAAGTGCTTAAACCAGAACAAAGACACTTTCAGTTTGAATTATGTGGCCAAATATACTGAGATAGTAGACCAAGACAGATATGACAAGTAAATTGCACACTTTTTCTGGTTTACTGATGGTTTCAGCAAGTCATCACCGTTGTATGAGAAGCAGCTGCACTATTTGAGAGACACTTCATACATAGACGATACAATTGCATCTATTCTCTTCCATTATGGAGTACTGAAGATACTGCAGACTTAATAGCAAACCACTAACTGTTAATGATAACATTGCAGTATTGCATACATTCTGAGTTTTGAAGAAGTCCTGTCACTTGGATGAAAGCGCTCAACTGTATTCAGTAAAGTGCGTGTATATGCTACGTTCTGCATCTTTTTCTTAGTTTGTTTTAAGTTTATCGTATTTTTGCATTTTTTTAAACTTTATCACATACCAGAACAACTAAAACTACTTTACTATAAAAATATGCATTTTAAATTGTGAAAGGTTTCATAGAAAAAACGTTAAGAACAGAAATGGTTTTACTTACAGCTACCTTTTTTCTTCCTCCTGTCCCCCACTCAGTCTTTCCAAGTATTAATGACATGAAGTGAGGCAAATACATTTAATTTCTTCACACATTTAACAAAGTCAACAAAAGTGCACTCTTTCCACTTATTCTTTTACAGTATTTCACAAATGCAATTGATGCTTTGCAGTCTCACATTTATTTACAAATTTTTGTGCTGCTGGCCTTCTTCCTGTTCATCTCCATCTCCCAAATCCAGATTCAAGTGCAATTCCAAGGTACTCCCAATTCCTCTGGTCAGCTGCTGTGTTTTTATCTGTCTCTCAAGCATCTTCATTTGGAACATGGAAAATATTCCACTAGCAGTAGTCTATGTGCTTTATTATCAGCAGAATGAGAGTAACCGAGTAGCCCTGCTACTTGATGGCTCACTTTTTGTTGGTTAAACTTTTACATTTCCTCCTTTGCTTGTTCTGCATCAAAAATGACTTTGAAAAGGGAAAAATATTCCAAAGATAGTTGGATATAGCAACTTGAATCTCACACCTGTATCTTGACATTCCCTGATTGCTGGAATAAATGTGTTTCTCTTCTGTCTGGTGTACAGTGAATAACCATTTTCCACAAAAACTCTGCTGTCTCTGGGTCTATATTAGATAATCGAACTTTCAGAATTTCGACTGTCATATGGTCGACACCAGATGATCAAACTTTTAAAAGTTTGAAAATCTAATAAAGAAAATAAACTACACAAATAACCTACCTGAACATTTTAAACAGTGGGCCAAGCACCACTGCAACCCCCACACCCCCCTGTTCTTTAAATATGCCATCTCCGAGATCACACTACAGTGCAGAAAAGGGAAATCTTCCCATTTCATGCTGTACGGAGATCTCCATTAAAATGTTCGAACTGTCAAAAATTCGATCATATGGTATTGACCATATGACAGTCGAACTTTTGAAAGTTTTATCATCTAATATAGACCCACTGTCGCCAACTTTTAATACTTTGCCCTTTTGTCACAGCTTTATCAGGATCAACTCTTTCTGCTGGTAAGTGTGCATCTTTACTAATACAGGTCTTGGCTGCTATCTCTTGGCCGGATTTGGAGCATACATGTGTTGTGCCCTTTCTGTTAACAGTTGCTGCTGTGAAATACCAGTTCAGTTGCTTATTTGTATCTTCATAAAATGAATGCATTCTTTTCCTTCTAATTTCTCCAGTACAGCAGAAAATCTCAGATTTTTCCTGTGTGCTGTGACCTCTAATTCTACCATCTTTTGAAATAAATCTTCTTGAGCAGTTTCATATTGAGCCAGCCTTTTCTTCATTTTGACTTCTGATTTTTGCACTTTTATTAGCTCATCTGAATATCTGTTTAAAATGTCTTCCATTTTTTTTTCTAGCATTTTGATATTTGAGTTGATATACTCCCTCAGTGTTTCATTTATTTTATTCACCTCTGAGCAAAGTTGACTTATTTTTACCTCTAGATTTCTAGAAGCCATATCTTGCACTAAAGCTGAAGCTTGAATTGCTTTTTGCTCAACAGCTGCAGGATTCTTCCCAGTCAGTGTTTTCTTTTCATCTTTCTAGTTGATTTTCTTTCAGATTCTCTTAATTTCTGCTCTGCTGGCATCTAGGTAGTGTACTAGCCAGTAACTGAATTGTACTCAAGTTGGTAATATCACAGGCTGTTGTTTCTCAGTTTCTGTTTTCATACAGGGAGAGCTGAAGTTAAGCTGTTGATCAGTGTGCAGCCATTTTGGAAGTCCCAAGTATAAATTATTCTTGACTATTTCAATGGCAAATTGTTGCAAAGAAGTCAAGGATATTTCTTTGCTTATATATAGAAACCAGTCACTATCAGTTTTAATCTCTTTTGTTTGATTTCACCTCAGCCTCTAGGCAGTGGTGGCTGGTGACTTCAAATCAAAGGGGGGCTGCAGGAGACAGCTGAATGGGTGGGGTCAATGGCAAGGGGTGTGGCCAACTAGAAAGGGGAGGAGCTATGTTCAAAATCACAAAAACTAACTAAATACACTGCCCTGGGTGCCAAACCATCATTATGAGAGTCCAATCAAGACAAAATGAAGTGTAGCAGAATACAAATATTTCAATGCATATCTAGATGGAAACAAAAAGGTTGTGAGGCATGAAAAAACAAATTACTTTTTAAATACATTAATGGAATGCCAGTCAAAATCAAGGATAAGAAAAAAAAGAAGCACTCAGCTCAAACCACTTCTTGCACTGCAGTTCTAATTATAATTTATATTCAGCTTTATTAAAGTACCAAATAACATGCTGAAAGTAGAAATCTCTGATGCCCCTATTTTTAAAAAATGTTTCTTATCAAAAAAAAGACCTACTGCCGGACAACTATCTACTTGTTTCATGAGGAAAACATGATCAAAGTAAAAAATGAAAAGCAAACAAGAAATATGCTCAAGATACATTGCTTAAAAGGATTACTGTACAGGTTATGCACCACACAATTGGCATTCTGTTTAGTTTACGGGTAAAGCCTGCAGAGATGACTGGAAGTCTCCAAGTGTAATGAGCTTCTTAAAATAATGTAATCCTGTCCTTTATTACAAATACTGTCATATGCATTTCAATACCCAAGGCTTATACATTATCTAGTTAAGTATTCTCTACATGGCAACAACAGAAAGGCTTTCAATGTTGGCAGTTTTTTAACAGTATGCTTATTAAAGCTTACTTGCATCTTATGATCTCAGCCAAGCTTACCTGATGGTCATTAAAGTATTGCTACTTAAACACAGAGCAACAGGCACTTTGAGTAATAAGCATAAATCAACAGAACAAAAAACATGACAGAAACCAGACCATTCTGCAAAAATCAAGGGCAGATGAAAAGCCACTCTAGTACTTGTGTCTACCTTGGATGGGGGGGATACTCTGCACATTTACACTGTGTAATTACTCCTTGCCTTGCTTCGACACATCCAGAGTCACTACATGAGAGAGTGGGGTGCAACAAGTATGTCACAACTTGAAATGTCTCTGGCTGACTGTGATGGCCCTGACACATTTGTCATATCTCTCAACCTCAGAGCAAGAAGTCTGGACAAAGCCATACAAAGAAGTAGGACAAAGGCCCAAAAATAAGGACAATTTTAAATATTGCTCTTATAAACTTAGAAAGATAATATAATAGGTGTTGCATTAGTATGAATTTTCTGAATGGTATGAAATCTGAAACTTAAATGTCTGTCATTATTTTCTAACTTCAGTCTTTAATGATTTGTCAATAATTTGCCAAAAAAACACAATTTTATGAAAAAATGTACCAAAAATGTGATGTAAAAATATAAAATAGCCACACAATACAGCTGGGAACCTGTCAAAGAAGGGACACTTTAATATTAGTACTGCTAACTTGAGCAGCTGACAAAATAAAAGACTCTACATGCATTTCTGAAATAAAAGTAATCTATAACTATGATTATTACAGTTATTTCTTAATTGTAAACCCTCCGTGTTTTCTTCCAAAATTGCTATTTTGCGGAGGGATTATTAGGGGGGAAAGCAACATTTTGAGCCAAAATCAGGGGCATTTGAGAGGTTTGGCTATGCCTAATTCTATAAAGCAATTTATTTGCATGTACCTCTCAACCTGTTAATGCAATAAATCTGGACAAGGCCAAATATATTGGGGGAACATGCAAACAGTACTAAAAATTGCTCTTGTATAAACTGAGACAGTTGACAAAACAACAGGTCTTAGTTTAGCATGCATTTTTCTGAAGGTTATGAAGTCTGAAACTCAGTATGTCATTATTTAGTGACTTTATTCCTAAATGATTTGCCAGAAAACCACAAATTTTATGAGGAACAAACCAAAAATAAGAAGCAACAATCTATTCATTCTTTGAAAATCTGGACAGTTGGGAGGTATAGTTCAGCTGGGGCTGTCTTTAAGTTTGCCGCCCTTCCCCCTCACAAAATCATGGTCGAATGGAGCCTCCCCCTGCAGCCATTCCAATGATCCATTACTTGGCTATTTCACTCCATTTACCATACACACTAATGTGTATACTGATTTACTTCTATGATGATTTGGACTTCATTTGAAAGCTTTATTTTGCATTTTACAGCGCAAACCCTAAGACATCTGCTAAACAAACTTAGCATTAAAACTTCTCTGCCCTTGAAACTCACATTCATTGAAACAGCATTGAAACCCACATTCAAAGAAAATACATTTTACCAGTGGCAGATAAAGATTAATTCTGGGCTGTTTTCAAATCATAGGCCCCTTGCATATGAAACATACATGTGCTCTTTGATACACCTTCCTATTGTTTTGAAAAATTTTCCAGTAAACTATGAAACAAAATGCATGCACCAATAATGACAAAACTGCCCAATTCAGAACATCTTTCCAGTAAACAATGAAACAAAATGCATGCACCCATAATGACAAAACTGCCCAGTTCAGAACAATTCCATCATAAAAGTCTACTCAAACTTCTACAGTCCACCATCATCAGTAAATATGCACAATTCTACAGTCCACCATTATCAGTAAATATGTACAATTCTACAGTCCACCATTATCAGTAAATATGCACAATCTCTGAAGAAGTATGATAAGCTAATAATATTGCAATAGGAAATGGATGGCAAACTGATAACAGGCTCATAATTAGTATCTTAACTTTTTCAGTATGGCAGCATCCACCCCTTGTGGGAGTAGAACCAACAACCTTCTGCATCAAAAGCAAGTACACAACCTGTTGTGCTATTAACAATGCAAGCTGACTTAGCATAAGCAGCACTAAACTTCTCTTGCCCTGCAGCTCTCAGTTCCTTATAAAATCTACTCAATACTCAACTGCATTTCAACTTCACAGCACAAGAAATCTGGAAAAAGACAAATTTATTGGGGGGGGGGGGGTCAAAAGCCCAAAAACCAGGGACACATTAAACATTGCTTGTATAATCTTGGAAAGTTGCTAGAATAAAGTGCTGTGTTATCACCATACATTTTACTGCCAAGGTCCCTGTGCAAAAGAGTCAGAGCAACATAGCACTATGCCAAATCAGCTGCTATGTGAAAGAAAAATGCTGTGTTACCACCATACATTTTACTGCCAAGGTTCCCGTGCAAAACAGTCAGAGCAACATACCACTATGCCAAATCAGCTGCTTTGTGAAAGAGAGGAAGACTGAAACTTAAATGGCTATCATTTAATGAATTCACTTCTCACCATAGCTGTCAACCTGTTAGCACAAAACACCTGGACAAACCCAGTAATGAGGGAATACAGCCCTCAAACATATTCAGTGAATTCAGTTCTTGCCATAGCTGTCAACCTTAGCACAAAAAACCTGGACAAAGCCAATAATGGGGTAATGCAGTCCCAAAAATAAGGACAAATTTCAAATATTCATCTTATAAACTTAGAAAATTGCTAGAATAAAAGTTTGTGTTACTATGTCTTTTCTGAAGAATATGAAGTCTGAAATTCAAATGCCTGTCAATTTTACGTCTGACGGAACAAAAACAAGTTTCAGCAGAGGCCCAGGGAGAAATACTGCAGACACGTCTTTGTAAAATGGCAGGACACTAGAGCAAATCCACACAAACACAGGGATGAGATGCAGACTCCACACAGAAGGCACCCCAGCCAAGAATCAAACCAGAAAACCTATAACTGTGAGGCAACAATGCTACCACTGCACCATCAAATATGTAAGGAATTAAACATTCAAAAAAATAAAGTCTGAAATTCAAATGCCTGTCAATTTTATTTAACATTTGTTAATCAGGACAGTCTGACTTGGAACAAAAAAACAATTTTCAGCAGAGGCCCAGGAATAAATAATGCAGGCATGTCTTTGTAACATGGGAAGACACAAAAGCTAACCCACACAAACACAGGGAGAAGATGCAGACCCCACACAGAAGGCACCCCAGCCAAGAATCAAACCTGAGAATCTGCAGCTGTGAGACAACAATGCTACCACTGCACCATCAAATATCAAGCATTGCAGTATTTAGAAACCACAGATATTATGAGGAACAGATCAGATCAAATATGAGGCAAAAATCTGCAAACACACAAACACAGGGAGAAGATGCAGACCCCACACAGAAAGCACCCCAGCCAAGAATCAAACCTGAGAACCTGCAGCTGTGAGACAACAGTGCTACCACTGCACCATCAGATATCAAGCATTGTAACATTTAGAAACCACAGATATTATGAGGAACATATCAGATCAAATATGAGGCAAAAATCTGCAATTTTTTTACAAATGGTGGTGCATAGGGAATTCAGGTCCTTAACACCTGCATACAAGGTACAGGGTTCAAGCCTGAGGTATTCCCTACCACACCGCCATGAGTTTGTTCTAGCCACCAGTATATAGCAACTGGGGCATTTACACACATACAACACCCCCCCACCCCTTACCTGGAGCAATCCATCCATGCTCCTGATCCCTTTGCAAGATTTCCCAGATGAGACTCCAGTCTGCCTGCTGATGTTGCAGTCCGAGTTGGCTCCATTTCCTGCGAGAGTCTATGCAGTTACAACTGCATAGACTTCTGAGATGTCTGTTGTTAAGTGTTTCCTAATCTGGACTGCTGCTGAGACAGTCTGCACATGCGTGAACGTCTGTGATTTTTTCTTTTTCTTTTTTATCTTTATTTTCTTTCTTTTTTACAGCTGGGGGGGGGTGCAGTCCAGCAATCCAATAGCACGGGCTGCCCCTGCCTCTAGGGTGTTTGCCAAGTGCATAACTCTAGTTGTAGTAAAGTAAGGCATCAGCAGATTTTTGCTATCTGGATGATTAGTTCCTAGCTGGTCTAATGATGTAAGACCTGATGCTGGAACAGGAATGTCTGCTTCAGCTGTTCTATTCTTTAGAAATTGTAGTAAACAATCAACATGACAAACACAGCCCTAGCAGACCTTGCAGAGTTTTGCAGTTATTTAGTGTATGCTATACACTCTGTCTTGCAAGACCAATCTACCCATAAAAAGAATAACTCCAGTTTACAAGACAGACAGTATACCTGTTGCATCATGCCAGATTTCACATGACGATTATGGAGTGGCCAGCCAAGACATAATGGCCACAATGCACAAGCCTGTAACTAGATTAGGTAAATGTTTCCAGAAACTATTATGCTTATCTAGAACTCTATTGTTTGTTATATGTTCCCAGTCTCACAGTGGGCAGCCTCATTCACCTCCCCCCCAATAGTGAGTGTTCACCACATATGCATCAGCCCTAAGGTCGGGGAGGGGGGAGCATTATCAAAGGTAGAAGTACAAGGTGCTTGATTAAAAATAGAGTCAAATCTGCACCTAAAGATGTTGGAGACTAGGGTTGTCCTTGTCACACTGCAGAATTTGCAGGACTTCCTCCCTCAAGGTTTTATTGTCATCCATTCTGACAACATGGCTGTGGTGTGGTACACAAGCAGCAGGGTAGAACTCATTCAGATATCCTGTTTTGAGAAGCCTGTGTTAACCAACTACTTTCTTCTATCTGCCCTTATCCCTGAGCGGCACAGCTCTCTTGTGGACATGGTTAGCCTTTGTTTGCTCAACCTACATAAGTAGTCTCTAAACTTACCAGTGGCGTGAAATATTTTCCATCACTGAGGGAAATCCTGCTGCAAAATATTTTCACCCTGACCAACATTGGCTGAAACAGCCCAGCAATGTCTTTTCCAAAATGGTCCCCAAAACTCCTCTGTTTCTTCCAGTTCCTAGTGTATCCAAGTATCCAAGTTTAATCAGAAAGCCAAACAGAGCAAGGGCAGAATTACTGTCATAGTCTTATTTTCATCTCAGCATGTGTGGGTCCCTCTTTTTTGGATCTTATGGAGGAGCCTCTCTATATAAAGTCTTTCAGAGCTCTGCTGACTCACCCATCTAGCAGGCATCAACTAGATCTTCAGTTATTAGACTGATTGCATGATTATTTCATTTTCATTGATGGCAAGGGTCTTTTAGATCCTTACTTCTACCCAGAACCTAATACAAGAAAGACATGTAAAAACTAATAGACATGCATTTATTTGGACTACTTCTGGGGGGTAAGATTCTTTTTCATATTCACTGTCATTATCTTCATTATCATTATCACCTCCAAAAACAGGACCACAATCTCCTCTTCCCCTCACACTAAGCTGCTCAGGGTTGAAATAGATAGCAATCTAAACTTTAATGTCCATATCTCACAAACCATCACAAAGGTACATAAGAAATTAGGAACCCTATACAAACACAAACAGTTCCTATCGGACCAAGCTAGAATCTCCTTAACCCAAACCCACCTCTTGTCTACCCTAATATATGCATCTCCAATCCTAACTCATATCAGGAAAACAGAACTAAACAAACTAGAGTCATGTTATAATAAAATTGCAAAATTCGCTAACAGTTCCTCTTTTGGAAGTCATCACTGTCTTGCCCTGAAGCAACTACAGAGGTTAGAACTCCCTCAGCTAATTAGCTATCACCAATTAGCCCTCACCTTCAACATAATAAGGAACTCTCAGAATACCCCAGCCCTAAACCAACTTCTAAACCAATATTCTGCAAATCGCCCTCTACGCTCATCCAACAAAACCCTGCTCTACATAACCAAAGCCAATAACACTGCAGGGAAAAGTCTGTTCTTCCACACCATTGCTAGGAAATGGAATAACCATCCCCAAAGTATCTCCTCTGCACCATCCATCTCACTTTTCAAGAGATCACTAAAGTCACATCTCTTGCAATCATGGCTCTGTCCCTGTATCACATAAAATCTTTTCTGCTCTCCTCCTAACTTGCCACACCTCATCTCCTCACTGCTTACCTCAGCTATTCTGTACTAGTCAAATACTCCCTATCAGGAACTACTATCCTACAAACTATTTCTCAGGCTATGACATATCTCCGAAATAGCATTATTTTCCAGATTCTATTCCTTCATTTTTATGCTTTGTACTACCAATACAGAATTCAAAGTTTTGCTATCTATATACCAAGCTTGCTCAAATCAAACTAAGGTACAAAAAATCTCCTTGATTGTATATTTGCCACTGTACAGAAATTTTCTGTCATTCTTGGATTATGTGTTGTCATATAAAGACATGGAGCTCTGATTGCATATATGCCTCTGTACAGATTTTTTTTTGACATTTGTTGTATTTGCACTGTTATGTTATGGAGCTTTTCTCCTCGGGCCTCCGCTGTAAATGGACCTTGTTCCAGTCGGACTTTCCTGGTAAACAGATGTAAAATAAATAAATAAAATAAATCTGTAGTTTTGTCTGTCCTAGATAATCATTCTCAAATACTTGATGCAATCTTAGCTACACCTCTATCAAAGTCTATCTTTCTTCTATTTTTGTGTTCAGCCGGAATCTCCACAATTCTTCTTTGGCAACAAAGTTTGTAAGACATTTGTCTAAAGTAATTTTCAAATTGTACCCACTTCAAGGATCTGGTGCCACCACTGGATTTGTTTTTTATGTTGAAAGGGTTTATTATTTCTCCTTTTGAGCTAACATCTAATATCAATGTCAATATCCCTATCTATTCTTTTATAAAGAGATGGTTGTCTTGTAAACAAAGCCAGCTTGTATGCCCAAAGAAACCATGGATTCAAACTTAAACAAATCAGTTGAACATCCTCTGTTTTTTCCAAAACACTTCAATAAAATGGGGGTATAATTTGTATTGTGTAGCGGTGCATAAGCAGTTAATGTTTTGTGTGGAAAGGACAACATTGACCATAAAAGCTCCTAAGTTGTTTGTTTCCTCAGCCTCTAATAAACTGGGCACCAAAGTTTTTAAAGCAACTTTGTTCAGATGGCTTTCTGAATACAATGACTTTTTCTGCAAAATATACAAGGTTTTGACAGCCATGCCTTCAGCATACTTTACTAGAGCAATGAGTACTGTGTAAGCATTTTCAAAACCACATCCTTAGATGATACAAGTGTGACTCTAACATATGTGTTTTTGAATATTTTTACAAAATGCAACATGCTGGGTGTGTTCACAAGTTCTATAATCAGTAGTATGCATTCATGATGCTCTCCAGCTTGGGTATCTGTCCTAAAGATTTGAGGAGTCTATACGAGGCCCTGTTGGATACGATAATTATGTATTACCATAATGGTAGATTGTCTTCATTGTCCATTTTCTTCAACATGACCACCCTCCATCCACTGATCTTAGGAAATAGTTAAGTTGTACTAATGTTTATTATATTTAGATCTGAAGTAGTTAACTTCATTTGGTCTGCAACCTGTGGGATACGGATCCGATCTCGGATCCAAGCCGGCAACTTTACAAAGCTTAGATCCGAGCTCCTAGCTCCTCCCCTTACCCATAATCCCCTGCCAACCCTGACTGACCTCAGATCTAGTTTGCCACGCTCTGAACAGCAGCTAGATTGCAAGCTCCTGGTCTTTTGGTCAGATAAGTCCTAGTTTCTTAAATTTTTCTCCTTAAACTTGTGTGAGTGTGTTGTGTTGGTTAGGTTTCCCTTGTTATAACCTTATTTTATATAACCTCTTTAAATTTTTTAGTCAAATTTTTCCTCCCCATCCCTCGCTGGTCGTAGTCTGTGTGTGTGTCTTTAGTGTGTTTGGGGCCTACTGAGTGAGTTTTCTTTTAGCTAATATGTCTGAGGCCCCAAAACCAATATTTTCTAAGTGCACCGAGTGTGGCCATAAGCTCTCTCCAGCGGATGGCCACACTCGGTGTGTCCGGTGCCTTGGGGTTGAACACCTCTCCTCTGGGTGTTCTATCTGTGTGGCGTTCAAACCCAGGGCACTGAAGGACCAGAGGTCGAAGCTGATCCTAGCGGAACTCTTGACCCCAGATTCGGCTTCGGCCTCCGGTGCTTCTGTGGCCTCCTCCCAGGCTTCTGTGGCGGCCACTCCTGCCTCTCTTCCCCCGGCCGGGACTCAATCTCCCGCTTCTGCGCCAGAGGAGAGGGAGGCCAGGAAAGAAAAAAGGAGGGAGAAGCACCACATGCTTCTCACCGGGTCCTGAGGAGGAGGAGACCCGATCTCCGTCGAGGTCATCGAGGCAGCACTCCCAGCCAGCCTCGGTGGCCTCGTCGAGATCCACCCGTAGCCTTTCGGGTGCAGATTTGGACTGGATGATGATAAGGTTCATCCAGGCCCAACTGCAGATGGGAGTGCTCCTGCCCCCCCCCTCCAGGGGGGGACCTCAACACCCTTCTTTGCCCCGATAGCTCCTTCTCCAACCCGCTTCCCGGCTTCGGAGCGCTCGGAGCCGGGCAGCGTTGGAGCCGGGGGTGGGTCGGCGCCGACAGTATCGGGTACTTTGGCTCCGACTCTTCCTTCGAGTCTGTCGGATCCTTCCTTGTCAGATCCGAGCTCTCGGAGCCGTGGTCTGAACTTCGGATCTGAGGGGGTCGGTGTGCCTTTGGCTCTGTCCAGGTCAGAGCACCCTGGTCCTTCGGATCCGATGCTCTCGGTGCCAGTTCTGATCCTTCCATCGGATCCGGGTGAGGGTCTGCTCTCGGATCCCAGAGAGAGCGGCTCTCCCTCGGCCTTCGATGTGGTGGAGAGGGCTCTGTTGAGTGCATCCAGGCCCCCGGTCCTTGCTTCGGCTCCGTCCCGCACTCCCTCTCAGTTGGGTCAGGCTTCCATCACCCGGCCACAGGGACAGCCTGCTTTGATGTCTCAGGTTGTTCCCCTGGAACAAGATGTGGCTGGTGAGACATCCTTGGACAGCCCCCCCCCGAGGATGTTCCTCACAAGCGAAAGTGCAAGAGGAGGCACGTGGACTCCCCCGAGTCCTTGACAGAAGACACAGATTTGGATGAATGGGAAGGCTCCCCAAGGTCACCCCCTGAGGATGTCTCATTTGGAGACATCATGGAAATGCTTAGGATCGGGGGGGTGGTCCGCCCCCAAGGCTTCCTCGGACGAATCCGTGTTCCTGGAGGTGTTCGAAGTAGGCCTGTCTACCTCTTGGGTGTCCCCTCCGGCCGACCCCTTAGTGGACCTTATTACCACTAGGGCATGGAAGGAGCCGGACACTGTGGAGCCAGTCCCCAAACGTCCAGACAGAATCCTAAGCCCCCCCCAATGAGAAGTCCCATTGGAGCAAGGGACCCCCCCGTAGATGCCATGTTGGTGGTGGCAGCCACCAAGAGGGAGTTAGCCCAAGAGAGTCCCTCGGTCTATCCCCCAAACAAAGAGTCTCACTCGATGGACCATCTTGGGAAGCGGGTCTTTAGTTCAGCCACCTTCACTGTAAGGTCCCTGAACTACATGGCACATGTGATTCGGCTGCAGCGAGACCTTATTAAAGAGTACGCTGCATTGCCCCCTGAGTCCATGTCGGCGGAGGCCAAACAGTTGTACTCCACTCGCATGGTCACTCTTAGGTCTATATCCAACACCTCTATGCGGCTTGTATCCCACGCTACAGAGGGAGCTGCTAGAGCCAGCGAAGCGGGCCTAGTTATGAGGCATCAGGCCTGGCTCCAACATTGTGATTTTGCGGAACCCTTCAAGGTGTCGTTTGCAAATGCCCCCTTTGATGGTTCTGCCTTATTTGGCAAGACAGTTCGCGAGACTTTAGTCCAGAGCGAAAAGGACGGGAAGACGTTGTCTGCCGTCAGAGTCTGCTTTTCTGCTCCCCAGAGGTCCTTCTCCAGGAACCAAAAGTGACAGAAGAAGATGTGGTTCCGAAAGTCGCAACAGTCCCAGTCCGCTCCGGACTCCCAGTCCTTCCACGGCAGAGGACAGGGTGGACACCGCCCTAGAGGCAGAGGGGGGCCCAAAAAACTTTGGGTCCAGAGAAACCTTCTCTGATCGGCCCACGCAGCAACCCTGAGGGGTTGCCCAACTGCTCCACTCTGGAGGCAGTCGGGGGGTGCGCTTCTCGAGGCACTTGGCAGCTTGGGAGTCCATTACAACAGACCGCTGGGTGCTTCGTATCATATCCAGAGGATACAGAATTTCCCTTTCTTACATTCCCTACACTCCCGAACACCTCCCCGATGTTCCACCCAATCAGAGGGAGGCTGCAGCTGCAGAAGTTCGGCAGCTTTTAGAAAAAGGAGCTGTCCAGCGCGTCCCCCCAGGCCAGTCTGGATCAGGTTACTACTCAAGGTTCTTTTTGGTGTCAAAAAAGACAGGGGACCTAAGGCCCATCCTCGATCTTTCCCTCCTAAACCTCTCAGTAACCAAAGAAAAGTCCTGGATGGTCACTCTTCAATCTGTTCTCCCCCTCTTGCGGGAGAACGACTGGATGTGCTCGATAGACTTCAAGGACTCGTACTACCACATATTGATGGACATACGATCCAGGAGGTTTCTCCACTTCCGGCTGGGAGCCAGTCATTATCAATTCAGGGTCCTTCCCTTCGGTCTCACCTCAGCCCCCAAGGTGTTCACCAAGGTGTTAGCAGTGATAGCGGCCCACCTGAGACTCCAGGGAATGCAGGTTTTCCCGTACCTAGATGACTGGCTTCTCACCGCCCCAACAAGGCATCTACTATGCTTAGCCAGGGACTACTTACTCAACCTTGCTCCGCAACTAGGGATCACTATAAACTCAGACAAGTCCTCTCTCACCCCGACTCAGGTGATAGATTTTATCGGGGACAGACTGGACACCAACAGGCAACTAGTCTTCTTAACTCCCGACCGGTTGCACACTTTGAGGGCACATGTACGGGGCCATCTTTCAATCTTCAAAACCTCCGTCAGGATTGGTTCTGAGGGCCCTGGGGTCCATGGCAGCTGCAATAAGCCTTCTTTCCATGGCGCGTCTGAACATGAGGATTTTACAGTGGACTCTCCAAGTCCAATGGTCCCTTCATCAGTACCCCTTGAGTCATCCCATTTCTCTCAGCAGGGCCTGCAAGAGGGCTGTTGTTTGGTGGCTTCAATCGCCGGACCTCCAGGCGGGACGCCCCTTTGCCATGGCCCTCCCTCTCGCCACGGTGACCACAGATGCCTCTCGTCTTGGGGGGGGCATTATTCAGGCAGGACGGTCCAAGGCACGTGGAACGATTCGGAGACCTTATTGCACATAAATGTTCTAGAGATGAGGGCAGTGGTATTGTCGTTGCAAGCACTTCAGGGCCTTCTGCCTGTAGGAACAATTGCAATCCAGACAGACAGTATGCCTGTGGTATGGTATATCAAGAAACAAGGGGGAACCAGGTCTTACCCACTCTGTCGAGAAGCCATGAGAGTGTGGGAATGGGCGATCTCCACCAACCGCTTTCTCATTGCAACGCACATTCTGGGATGGACCAACATCCTGGCGGACAGACTGAGTCGCACCATCCTTTCACCTTACGAGTGGTCCCTCAATCCTCAAGTAGCGAGTCGAATTTTTACCATTTGGGGGCAGCCCTGTTGTGATCTTTTCGCATCTCCCTCAAACACAAAATGCAACAATTACTTCGCTCTCATTCCCCCTGCCGGGGAAGCCCCGAGGGACGCCTTGGTGCATGCTTGGCCACCCGGTCTTCTCTGTGCCTACCCTCCTCTTCCCCTCATGCTGAAACTTCTTCAGAAAGCCAGTCGGTTGGGGAGCAGGATGATCCTCATTGCCCCATTCTGGCCTCGCCAAGCTTGGTTCCCTTACATCTGGTCTCATCAAGTGAATCCGCCCTGGATTCTAGATCCCCTTCTGGATCTAATCTCCCACCCCCTGGGGCTCCCACTTCCCGACCTGGCCAGTCTCAAGCTTATGGCTTGGCTGCTCCAGTTCCACTTGTAGCTAGGACTCCCGGTATCTCTTCTCCAGTTAAAACTATCCTAGTAGCAGCGCAAGTCCTCTACTAGGCAAGTCTATGGTAGTAAATGGAAGCGTTTCTATATCTGGGCAGAATGCCATAATTTGTATCCTTTTACAGCCCCCTTGCCTGCGGTGCTGGACTTTTTTTCAGGTCTTTTTAATGGCGGAGCTAGCTGTTCTACGGTTAAGGTTCAGTTAGCAGCTATCTCTCATTATCACGTAGGTACTGAAATGGGTCCTTTGAGTACTACAAAATTGTGCAAAACGTTCCTAAAGGGCACCTTTCTTCTTAGACCTCTAATAAAGGAAGCGGTACCTCCATGGGATTTGACCTTGGTATTACAAGCCCTGACGGCCCCTCCCTTCGAACCGGCGTCTTCAGTAGACCTCAAATATTTGTCTTGGAAAACAGCCTTTCTTATGGCTATTACTTCAGCCAGGAGAGTATCTGAATTGCAAGCTCTTTCTTTGAAACCCCCATACTTAGTCTTTCACAAGGATAGGGTTTACCTCAGGACCAATCCCTCCTTCCTCCCAAAGGTAGTTTCTGAATCTAATATTAACCAATCTATCAGTTTGCCGGTCTTCTTTCCTAACTACCAGAACAAAGGGGAGTACAGACTACATTCTCTGGACGTGCACAGACAACTTAGATTTTACATTCATAGGACATCTGGTCATAGACAATCCGACTAGTTGTTCATCTCCTTTGCCAAATTTAATCTAGGTAAACCAGTCTCAAAAGTTTCCTTATCGAGATAGATTTCACAGTGTATTATTACAGCGTATCAAAATTCCGGCAGGCCCGCACCTCAAGGAGTTCGTGCCCATTCAACTAGGGCTATGGCTACATCTCCCGCCTTTAAATCCAGGGTTTCCTTGGATGATATCTGTTCAGCAGCCACTTGGGCCTCATCTCATATCTTCATCAATCATTATAAATTGGACATTACCTCTAGAGGGAGAACTTCTTTTGGCTCCGCAGTGCTCCGGAATATCCTTCCATGAAGGCCGCCCAAGGTTTAGGTAGCTGGGGACTCTGTCCCACAGGTTGCAGACCAAATGAAGTTAACTACTTCAGATTAAGAAGTTATGTACTCACCATAACGTTCCATCTGAGTAGGTAAACTTCATTTGTCTGCAACCGTCCCCCCCCCCTCCGTCCCCCTGACCTTCAGATGTGTTTCATGTCATATAGTGATGTACCATTTCTGATAATGTAGTTAGTTATCCACTATAGTGCTTGCGGGCAAACTTGATCTGAGGTCAGTCAGGGTTGGCAGGGGATTATGGGTAAGGGGAGGATCTAGGAGCTCAGATCTAAGCTTTGTAAACTTGCCGGCTCGGATCCGTATCCCACAGGTTGCAGACGAATGAAGTTTACCTACTCAGATGGAACGTTATGGTGAGTACATAACTTCTTATTATTGTTCGTTCTTTCAAGCTTCACTTATACTGGTGATCCACAGAAGTAGAAAAGAGCAAGAGGCATTATGAGTAAGACAGAGGAGTTAGAGCTTGGAAAAGCTTTATGTGCTGAGCTGTCTAAGACCAGTGGTCTAAATCCTAACGGTTTTAATGAATGTTGACCCTGACCATGCAGATCAGTTGTTCAGGTAAATATATTAAATATATAACTATCCTTTCAAACTGGATCAATCTCCTTTGCTTAGCACCCTGTAGGTACCTAATTTTCTAAATGTTGCACATTTTGCTGCTCCCTTTTGGCAGTATTATTTTATTGAATATAATTTATTCAATATTATGTAAATCTTATATAGATTATACTTCTACCCTGAATTACTTCTCTGTTTCATCAAATTTCCAGCAATTAAATATTCTCTCCTTGTCACTGAAGTTTATAAATTTTCTGTATACCGCACATTAAGTGATATTTTCACTATTTTTCATTGTGGGATTCTTGTACTTACTAATACAACGTAACGCTTGTTTGCAAAATGATTTGGAAGCAGACTTTTAAAGCCTTGCTTTTTTTTCTAATGGTACTTATACACAGTTTATGATTAGCAACAATTTTTATTTTATTAGTACCAAATTTGCTTTATTTTACCCCAGTATGAATGGAGTTGGCAAAATGTGTGTTGCAGCAGATGTATTATTTTGCATGAATTCATTTTTTATAAGCTAGGTGTTACTTTTTGGGATCAAACTTTAGCAAAGATTAAGCAAAATAATGCAACCATGTTTCAGTTGACCTCCTCAACTTGTTGTGAGGATGATAGATGATTGGTCAGATTCTGTGGCTCACAAAATAATTTGGATCTGTTTAACTCTTAAATATATTATTTCCATGTAGACATAGATCAGGTATATTTCTGTTCTGCATCCACATAAAAATAGTATTATATTTAAGAGCTAAACAGATTCAAATTATTTAAGTTAAACATTTTTGAATTCTTCAGTAAGCTCCTTATTTTTTTTCGAGATGATGGACAAGTATTTATACTACAAAGGGAAATTTGGCCAGGGCATAGAGGTACTTCTCCTACTCTTTGGAGCTGCTAGATGGTGCCAGACAGCTCCTAAGCAACAATGAAGAGGCCTATGGAAAACAACAGCAGCAGCAAGGATGAAGAGAAAAAAGCTATGGAGAGTTTCAAGGTGGAAAATGAGAATTTGGAGAAGAAATTGTTCAATATGGAGCTTTAGAATGTAAGCAAAGATTTATTTGTGGTAGACGTTATAAATGAGTGCATTTAGCTGTCTCAAAGGAGAAGGAAGTAAACAAGTCGGTTGAAGTGGTAGAGCTAACAAAACTGTCATCAGAAGGGCTTGCACGTGATGTTCTGTTAAAAATAATCAAACAGGATGATCCTTGTGGTAGTTCAGCTGTTTGATGGGGTGAGATGGCAGATATTTTTTTTAAGAAGTGCTGAGGATGTAAATGTGGAAAAGGAACCAGGGGTGATGTGGCACCAGAGCATGCAGCAGTAAAAACTTATGTAGCAGTGACTGGAAGTAAAAGAGGAAAGCTGCAACAAATTGAGAAGGTGTCCAGTTTTGTATTATCAGGTAATGCAGTGGCTAACATATCCAGCAGTGATAGCAGCCAAAAAATAATAACAGCAACAAACTATAAGCAAAACTGTTTTTAAAAAGAAAAGACCAACTGTGAGAATAGAAATAAAAAATGACACTGTAATAAATATTATGGATGAGATAATTTGGTAACTCTTATGGGTTTTAAAACTCAAGAAATTTGGCCTTTTATACATATTGAGACAGAGACTTTTTCTGACTCAACATTTGAAACTGAAGGACTGATGATGTAATTTCTGGAACTGTGTAACAAAAAGAAGGACGGGTATTCATGGAACAACTATTTATTTTCTGGTAGTAACTTAAATGTAAAAAATGTAACTTTGCAGTTTAGAACTGATAAAATTGAAGAAGGCAATGTTAAAAATGTATGCAGAGTTTGTGTGAAACTATCCATAACATTATGAAAGTTAGAGATGACAGAAACTTATGAAATGGAGGTTGGAGCTTGGAAGCTGTTTTGAAATGTGAAAAAAACATTGTGAAACACTTATTAAGTGTTATTTTTGTGGATGGTCATAAAGGGACATTAAGATATGTTATTCAACCTAAATCATGTTCCATTTGTGGGGATGTCTCTAATTTAATTGATTGTAACAAGGTCCAATGTAAACAGTGTGGGGAGAAAGGACATGCAGCAAGAAGTGTGTGCCTGAATGGAGGTTGGGTAAATAAAGGGACACTTTTTGATGGGTTGTCAAGAGGAAGTAGTGTGTAATGAAGAAGAGGGGAAAGAGAAGAAAACATACATGAGGAAGGACAGCAAGAGAATGAGGAAGAGGGTGAACTAGGTAAAGAAGAAACTGTACAAGAAGAAAAAAAATATAAAGGAGAAAATGAGAAGAGAGAGTACATGCAGGAACAAGGTCATGAAAAGGGATTGTTACTAATGATTTTTTTGAAGTTCTGGACAGTGAGGATGAAGGATTATTTGTACATAAACTCAGGAAAAAAATCAACCGAGGAAAGAGTTAAAAACAAGAAAATGAAAATGTAAAAAAATATTTCCCATACTTAAAAAATGTAAAAACAAGATGAAAACTCCAGCAAACCTAGAACTTCCACTGAGTGACCTCCCAAACCTCTTGTATCAGAGGCACATGGGATATATGCAAATGACCTCTATGAACATCAGGTGTTTCAACTAATTGGCGATTCTGAATGCTCATGACTTGTTTTGTCATTTTAATGGACAATTTCAGGCCAATAAAGCCAAACCCCATTAGTTGTGGATATGCATATTTCGGCCTTGTTAAGACCTCATCAGCACAGCACAAGCAGAGTGTTTGACTAAGCATAAGAAACACAGGGCTGTTATACCCAGCTGATGTCCATTATCATTAGGGTTACAGCAAAAATATCCCAAACAACAAACTAAAACAATAAGTGAGAAGGTCACTGAAAACACAATCAGTAAAAACAAAATGAAAACTCCAGCAAAGCTAGCACTTCCACTGACTGACTCCCAAACCTCTTGTATCAGAGGCACATGGGATATATGCAGATGACCCTTATGTACATCAGGTGTTTCAGCTAATTGGCAATTCTGAATGCCCATGACTTGTTTTATCGTTTTAATGGACAATTTCAGGCCAATAAAGCCAAACCCCACTAGCTGTGGATATGCATATTTCGGCCTTGTTATGACCTCGTCAGCACAGCACAAGCAGAGTGTTGGACTAAGCATAAGAAACACAGCGCTGTTATACCCAGCTGATGTCCATTATCATTAGGGTCACTGCAGAAATATCCCAAACAGCAAACTAAAACAATAAGTGAGAAGGTCACTGAAAAACCACAGAAAAACAAAATGAAAACTCCAGCAAAGCTAGAACTTGCACTGAGTGACCTCCCAAACCTCTTGCATAAGAGGCACATGGGGTATATGCAAATGACCCTTGTGAACATCAGGTGTTTCAGCTAATTGGCAATTCTGAATGCCCATGACTTGTTTCATCGTTTTAATGGACAATTTCAGGCCAATAAAGCCAAACCCTACTAGCTGTGGATATGCATATGTTGGCCTTGTTATGACCTCGTCAGCACAGCACAAGCAGAGTGTTTGACTAAGCATAAGAAACACAGGGCTGTTATACCCAGCTGATGTCCATTATCATTAGGGTCACTGCAGAAATATCCCTAACAGCAAACTAAAACAATAAGTGAGAAGGTCACTGAAAAACCAATCAGTAAAAACAAAATGAAAACTCCAGCAAAGCTAGAACTTCCACTGTGTGACCTCCCAAACCTCTTGCATAAGAGGCACATGGGATATATGCAAATGACCCTTGTGAACATCAGGTGTTTCAGCTAATTGGCAATTCTGAATGCCCATGACTTGTTTTGTCATTTTAATGGACAATTTCAGGCCAGTAAAGCCAAACCCTACTAGCTGTGGATATGCATATTTCGGCCTTGTTATGACCTCGTCAGCACAGCACAAGCAGAGTGTTTGACTAAGTATAAGAAAAACAGGGCTGTTATACCCAGCTGATCTCCCTTATCATTAGTGTCACTGCAAAAATGGAAAAACAGCAATTTTGGAGTACTTTCAGTAAATGTGAACAGTATTATTAACACTTAAAGAAGGATAGGGATACTGTAATAGTATGATAAATGTGATGTGGATGTTATTCTGTTAAAGGATGTAAGATTATGACAAATGAGGAAAGACTGTAAACAGAAAAATTGTGGGATGAAAATATTACATGGAACTTAGGGTGTGAATGTTGTTCTGGAATGGCTGAGTTGCATGAAAAGCATTGAAAATACTAGATGGTAACAGTTGCAAGGATGGGAAGGTTAACTGCTGTAGATGTAATGTGTAGAGAACATGTTTAAAGAATTATGGCATAATATGCATATATAATTAGCAAGGAAAGAGAGAATGTATTTCATCAAATATTAGACTATGTGGTGGTTAACATGAAAATTATAATTGCAGGGACTTTAATTGTGACTTAAGAGAAAAAAGAAAGGGAAGGATGTAAAAATACAGGAAGTAATACAATGTGGTGAAGTAGCTGTATGGAGCAAATGTCAATGAACTTATAGAAGGGGCACTTTAATTTGAAATTGATTATTTTGTATTATCAGAGGAGAATAGTGGATGATGATACACTTGTAAAGTTATTTTTCAGACATTTAACAACATGGATGGAAGTGATGGAAGAAAGAGAGTATATTAAATAAAAAGAGAGTAAAAAGAATAAATGAGAAATTATGAGATGAAATTGTAGGATGGGGAGTATTGCAGTTATGGAATGATCATATAACTATGAAGGATCATTATAAAAACTGGTTTGAATGGTGGATTAAATAAGTATAAAATGTGCTTTTCTCCAATAGCAGGATGATGTAAGAAAGGAGGAGAAAGTAAAATATGGAAAAATGAACAGAAATGTATTAAAGAATTTAGAGAATAATAAAAAGAGTATTATAACACGTGAAAAGAAATGTATAAAAGAAATAGAGAAAAAAATTAAGGTATTACTGTTGAAACAGAGATATTATTGAAAAGGGAAGAGGTATCTACATATTTGAGTAAAATAGTAAAAAAGGGAATTAGTATAATGCGAGAAAAGAAAAATGTAAAAGGAGAGAGAGAAAAAACACTAGAGCAAATAATGAGTATTGTAGTACAGCATGTAGAAAATATGTATAAGAGCTAAAAGAATGAATATAAGAAAAAGGAAAGTAAAAAAAAAATCTAGAACAAGTTAAGAAATTATTTAAAAAAGAAACTATTATTAGTGAATTGGATAAAGTACTTAGGAAAGCAAATGTTGATTCAGTATCATACCCAGACTGTATAGGGTATGGAATTTACATGAAATTAATGGATTGGCAAAGAGAGTATTTTGTAAATGTACTGAATGAATTGTTCAAGGAAGGGTTTGTTTATGAAGAGTTATGTAATGCGATATTAAAATTTATATGAAAGAAAGATGAGGAGAATGAAATAAAAAATTGGAGAACCATCACACTAAATAACACCAATCAGAACATTTTTATGAGAATAATACAGAGGGGAATGTAAGGAAGGATGAGGGATATTATGGAAGATTATTGTTTGTGACAGAAATTGTGGATATTGTAAGTAAAACAGGATGTGAAACTTATAGTAGGTGATGTTAGCAAGGCATTTGATAAAGTAGGACATGATGCTTTATGGGATTTTATGGAGAAGTGTGGAATACATAATAGAATTAGGAGAGTGTATATGTCAGCATATCAAAATAACATGAGTAGCTGAGTAAAGAAGTATGCATAAAGTGTGGTATAAGACAATGACAAGACACGAGTGGAATATTGTTTCTGTTGGTAATGAATGTGATAGTGAGTGAAATATCTTATAAAATGAAAGATGCCAGATATGTGATGCAAAAGGAGGCAATGATTCTAGTAATTGTGACATACACAGATGGTATAGTTGTAGTTGCTAAGAACAAAATAAATATGAGGCAAGTGTTAGTGTGTCTGGATGGATGCTTAAAGGAAATGGGAATGACCTTGAATAAAGATAAAAGTAAGGGTTTGGGTGCATACCTCTCAACTGTACAGATTTTTGCAGAATGTCCAGATTTTTGCCTTATATTTTTGGTCCATTTTTCATAGAGTTGTGGTTTTCCTGCAAATTAGTGGCAACTCGTTAAAGACTGAAGTTAGAGAATAATGACAGACATTTGAGTTTCAGGCTTCATACCTACAGAACATTCATGCTAATGCAAAATCTGTTATTCTATCAACTTTCTAAGCTTGTAAGAGGAATATTTAAAATTGTTTATATTTGTGGTACTTTGTCCCACTTTTATTTATAGGTTTGTCCTGATTTCTTGCTCTAAGAGATTGAGGGGTATGTTTGGGTGATGTGATGAAAATTGGGGGGGGGTTATTTTTCATTGAATGAAGTGTCTTTGCTAGGAGTAAAATTTGGGAAAAATTATGTAGTTGTGATGCAATGTTGGAGTTTGATAAAATAAATGACAGATATATATCTTGTGTGCAGATGTGTAGATTAGCATTTAAGGAAAAGGGTTATCTGGTGAATTTGGTATTAATGAAGAAAATAGCATATATGTCAAATATTTTATATGTTCCCAGAAAAAAATGAAAAGGAAATTGTGCAATTTTTATTTTCTTTCATATGGGGTTCATAATTAAACCCAGTGAAGAGACGTGCATTGAATTTGAGTGAAGAAGGCAGATTGGGGTTAATAAATCCAGTTGTTTATTCTGCTGCTTTAAACTTATATTAATGTGATTAAAGGAAGAGAATGAGAATTTAATAGTGAGAATGTTTAAATATAAGTACAAAAAATTCTGGGGGATGGTAAGATTAACAAAAACAAAAGAATATCTAAATGAAATTAAGATTATCAAAGAAAATTACTAACATGGAAAGTAAAAAAATGATTATATAGAGAAAGATAGAAAGATGTGTATAATAATGTGATAAACAATATTATTATATAAATTCATGGGGACATTTACCACAATAAGTGATTTAAGCCATTAAAGTAAGGAAAAGGTGGTATACCAATATAGTAGAGTATCAAGGTTTCCTATAGAGACAGATAATATGCCGTATAAAAAGAAAGTTGAAAGAGTGTGTTTATTTTTTGGGTAGGGAGAGACATCAGAGCATGTTTTTTGAAATATTAAAGAAATGTTATACTCTGAAAAAAGTTGTGTGAAGATTTTTTTTGTGAATATTAACAACATAAATGATATAGTTGTGAATAAGATTATGTATGGGTATTATAAGAATAAGAAGAAAGACTATGTAAGAAGGGTAGATAAGAATTTATGTAACATGGGTTATTTGTAATGAAAGATTGAATGAAATTTGATTTAATGGGAAATGCATTTTGGCATATATGTATTGCAAAAAATCAGATTATGGCTGTTGAAGAAGGAACAGGGGTCAATTATGGTAGAATAATAATGAGGATGCTGTAGGAAAAATGTTAAATACTAAAAAAATAGAAATGTATATATATGTGCTGGTAAATATATAGATTTTGTAAATATGTAACTGTGTGAATAATGTTTTGTACAGGACCCTTTCTCTTTTCAATAGTTGCCATGGGACTTTTTACAGCCACCTGAGCTATCACTACCTCAAGCATATGGGACCTTGGTTTAATATCTCATCCAAATGATGAAGTTCAAGCTGAGTATGTCTCAAAGTGATTTTGTGAGATAAAAAGACTTGTCCAACCATTTATAGTTTTTATAAAATTTATACTATAATCTACAAAATTATGTAAGAAGTAAACTACATTACAAAATTCCTCACGTATCATTTAAATACATTTTACAAAACACTTAATTGTACATTTCCCTTGGTGGTGAATAATTTAATTGCAAACTCACCTAGATCTTCCATTAGTTAGTATCCATTACTCTGCTGAAAAAGTTTTGCAAACAACTTTTTATTTTCTTATAATAAAGGTATAATAACAAGATTATCAAGATTCCCTTTACTCATTTGATCAAAAGTACATAACTTCAAACCACCCCCCTTTGTTATTCTATTCTATCAATTATTCCCTAAGAAGATGACATATTTAAACCTTAAATAAGCAATTCTAAAGTGCTGTCAGTCATATCATTCAAATGTAGTGTATTATATGTCTGACTCATATATCTCTAACTTACAGAATCTTGTTTCTTTAAATGCATTTATCTCTTTCTTTTGCCTGTACTCACTTCCTGATATATGAGCTGCAGAGCCTAGTAATTCCATCTGTCTGATCTAACTTGTCTGATCTAACTTGATCAAGCCACTTGTCAAATCTAACCTGACCAATCCTGTGATGAAACAGATTTACCACCACCTGAAGTTCTGAAGAGGACCTGTAAAAGGACACATATTGACTCCCCAAATCAGTCAGTCACTTTTAAACTGACTTGGAGGATTAAGAAGGATAGTCCCATTCAGAGGAACTTAGCTTCTGTGTTGTTGTGCAGTGGACAATGCCAAAGACAGGGAGAAACTTTTCATTTAGTGCCTTCACTGTGGACACAAAATCACCCTTCAGGAATCCCACAATTCATGACTGGTTTGTTTGGGGATAGAACACCTGACTGTTGATTGGTTTACCTGCAAAGTTTTTGGTCAGCGCATCTTGCCAGATAGGAGAAACAAGTTAGTTAGGGATTTCTGCCTTTGGATCCAGAGGCAGAAAAGTATGAAAAGGAGATTGAGATGGCCCAACAAAAATTATAAAAAGGTCCAGGGGCAAAGTTAGGAATTTGTACCCAAAGAAGATAAGGTCAGAGGAATCCCCCATGCACAGCCATTTAAAATATGAAGACTGGATTCAACTTCTTCATACCTCACCAGTCCCTGAAAAATAATAATAACATTCTGTATGCTTTTGATGCCTCATTGAAAAAAAATATATATAAAAGCCAAAGTTTTGCTGCTGTTAGACAAGTACACTGCTCCCCAAAAAGCTGTCAGTTTTATTCAATAGTAGTTTTGTAACTACCCTATACTTTCATGACAGCAATCCCTCATAACCTCTACCTCCCAAAGGTAACTGCCTTCTGGAAATACCGCTGATGTTTGATTTTGAGGAAAGTGATCAAAACTGAAGAGCAGTTTGCTCTCTGGCACAAAAATGTAGGCACTTTTCAGTAGAAATTAATTGTGCTGGAGATATCCCTATTGCCTGTAACATACTATTTCTGTACTGGAGAAAGGTAAGTAATGATTTGATGACTCAAAGTACTGATGCTTCTTTATATGTTTTTTTTTTACAATTTGTGCCATTCTTCTTTCTTGCCTGTAATTTTGATGATATTTATGACTTGATGTAATGTGCTTGAATTCCCTTTGCTTCTCAAAGTTATGAATTCTCTGACTCAGACTAAGGGCCATTGTTGGATATTACTTCATCAGTTATTCTGTGACTTGCAAAAATAGATTTCAGGCTGGGCCAATCACAGTTTGACTTGTAATATCACATAATCCTGCTACCTCATGGAACTGTAAATAATAATCTACAGAAAAAGAAAATTTAACTTCTTATACTTGTAAATGTCATCTGATACATGAAGGAATGTTATGATATAAGAATTCCTCATTCAGTTTTGATTCTGAAACATACCACATATGTCACATTTTTGCACTATTTGCTCTTTCTGTGAGGATATATCAGACTGACATATGATTATCACAAGCTTATTCCTTGCAATTGGCTAGCTATGATTCCTGAGTCTTAGACAGCATGTTGTGGCATAGTTAAGTAAGAATGATTCTTCTGTCAACTTTAAATAGCTCTCCTTGAATAAATGATAATCCATCTTGATAGGTAAAGTATTGTTTGAAAAGATGTAGTTCATATCATCTAGCTGTCCTGTCATAATGATGTCATGTGGGAGTTGAAGTTCTAAGTCACATCTGCTATTAGCCATTAACTTCTTTAACTCTTCTGCTGGCAGTTGTGGCACTATACACAATGCTTCCAGGTCTTTTTCAAACAAATTCTTTGTTTACACTCATTGAGGCATGGTTCAATTAGAGTTTCAGCTATATGCTTGATTTTACTGGTTTTATTGAACTTACAAGTCATATTTCTGCAACGATGGCAGCACTCATTGAGGATGTGCAGTGCTTTATGTAATGATTCTTTGAAGATGTATCAGAGTGGTTTATAGTCTACTATATTCCTTGTTTGATAGATGTAATCTTGAATTTTTTGATAACCAAAAACTGTGATAACTATATCTCTGCATAATGCTTCTGTGCATCTGTTAATGCTCTGGGACCATAAGATATTGGTCTGCTACCTTGCAAAAGCAGTGCTCAAAGACTTTGCTTTCTTATGTATACAGCAGACTAGTAGGTTGTGTTATGTTGTGTCATCAAATTTAAGGGTAGGTGCTGTAGCAACTAAATGTTTCAGCAACTCAGAACTCTTTCCTTGTTCTTGTGATCAGTACAGTGCTAGGCCATGCTTTGTTAGCTTTCTGAGTGGTACTTTCACACCTGCCAAGTTGTAGACAAACCTGGACCAGGGGATGCATTATGACTAGGAACTGCATAAGAGATGATTCATCAGTAGGTTTCTACATATTTTTATGGTTTTAACATTATCAGCATCTGGCTGGAGCCAATCTGTATTTAAAGCATTATCCCTTTATTTCAATAAAACCACAGACTTGGCATTTTTCCTCTTAACTCATTCACTCCGGAGCAGCTCAGAAAATGCTGACTGCTTACTTTCACTATAGGAACAACAGTGCAGCCTGAGCTTATTTTCAGAAAATCCATTTGTAATACCATACAGAAAACAAATGTTTATAACTCTTTAACCATAAAAGCTAGACTAAAAATGTAATTGCAAAAGTTGTTCAGCAGGCACTGACCTTTCCAACAGTGTAGATGTTGATAGTGTGTATGTAAGTCATTATTAAATATTTGCCAAGGAATGCTGATATTGTGTATATTTTTTATCTTTTCCGTGCAACAAATCACAGTGTCTTGAATGTACCATGCAGACCCATACAATTTATAATTAATTTGTTTGTATGAATGTTAGCTTTAAAATGATACCTTAACCATTGCTGTGTGATGCTCTGTTACGGAGATATTCACAGAAATATGATTAATATTATATTTCTCATAAGTGATAAATAAACAAAGCATAATAGCTCATCACATGTAAAAGACAAAGACTATATATCAGTGTACAAGTTGTGTGGCTTAATGTCAGCTTCAAACGATGCCTCATTTGTGCCATCACCATACTCCCTTGCAAATATATGGGCATAATAATGAGAAATAATACAAATGTATAATTTACATAATCCTACAAGACTAAACAAACTGTGTTATCTGTGCATGTGTACAGCATACAGACACAGTTCTTTTACCCATGTTGTAAGGGTTAATACTGTCTACAAAATGAGGTATTACTTGGGACATTGACATGCTCTCTTGCAAAGTTATTTACCAAAATATGTAAAAAAATCATAATTTCCATAACCTAAATCCTAAACAAACTTTGATATCTGTACATGTGTACAGCATACAGATACAGTTCTTTTACCATGTTGTAACTATTAATAATGTCTTCAAAATGAGGTATTACTTGGCACATTGACATACTCTCTTGCAAAGTTATTTACCAAAATATGAAAAAAATCATAATTTTCATAACTGCAGTCCTAAACAAAATTTGATATCTGTACATGTGTACATGATACAGACACAGGCCTTTTATCATGTTCTAAGGACTAGCACTGTCTTCAAAATGAGGTATAACTTGGCACAATTACATCCTCCCTAGCAAACTTATTTACCAAAATATGAAAAATATCATAATTTCCATAACCAAAGTCCTAAACAACATATATATGTGCTGTTGTCCTACATACAGGCACAGTTCTTTTTCCATCCTGTAACTACTAATATTGCCTTCAAAATGAGGTATTACTTACCCTGATAACATGTTCCCTGATAAAGTTATTTAGAAAAATATGAAAACAGATCATAATTCTCATAACCATGGTCTCAAACAAACTGTGATATCTGGACATGTGTACAGCATACAGATACAGTTCTTTTTATATCTTGCAAGTACTAATACTATCTTCAAAATGATCTGCTATGTAGCATGCTGACATGTTCCCTGACAAAGTTATTCACCAAATATGAAACAATGTCATAATTCTCATAACCAAAGTCCTAAACATAATGTGATATCTGTACATTTGTCCAGCATACACAGTTCTTTTTCCATCCTGTAACTAATACTGTCTTCAGAATGATGTATTACTTACCCTGATGACATGTTCCCTGACAAAGTTATTTAGCACTGTAGGAAAAGAAATCATAACTCTCATAACCATAATTGTAACTAAACTGTGATGTGTGCAGGATGGCACTCTCCTCAATCAGTTGTTCTTACTCGGCATGTTCACCATCTCCCTACCACAGTTATTTGCCAAACTAAGAAAAATATCATAATTTACATAACACAATTCATAATCAAATGATTATCTGTACCTGAGCACAGCATACAGATAGTTCTTTTACAATCTGAAAATGAAGTGTACAAGTTCCCTAGCAGTTATTTCGTGTGTCGTTAGTAGTGACTACAGTATTCATAAAATATAACAACAGAGTATCTTAACATACTGGTCCTACTTGGTCATGGCTGTTGTCCATTCATTCTCACTAGCTGCATGTTACCAATATGTCATGCATAGCTGTCATCACGCCATTGTGGAAGTCGGTCAAGAACAATGCAATGCCATCCTCAGTTAGGTGAATGCCATCGCTTCTAAAAAGGTGAACATCTTCTGCAGTGATGCTGTCATGGCAGATTATTGATCCATCGACCCTGTGCATCAAGCCGTGCATGAACCCATTCTGTAAATGTCTGGCCTTGTGCACTGCCCATTGATTGTTCACTGTTTTCCATATCCAGTAAGGAATTATGTCAGAACACACAAAATGACAACATGGCCACCATGGCTGCAGGTGTTCAAAAATTGTTCTTATTTGAAACCATAGCCTTCAGAGTGGGAGAGTGATGACATCCTTCCCTTCAATGTGCAGCAGAAGAATGTCAGGCTCAGGGTAGATGGAAGACTTCTCTTCCAACAACTGCAGGAGTCTCCTCCAATGCATACCTCTTCTTGCAATCCAGTATACCGTCACACTAGATGTGGGGAAGCTCATGTTGTAGTGGTTTTCACTTCTGGAGGCATGGCTGGCAACCCAGTGAATGTAGGAATAACAACACACCCACACTCTCACTCGTCATTTTCCTGCTCAAGAAGCTATGTCACTGTCACAGGTTGGACACACCTGAACAGGAAAGAAATACAAACAGGTTACTATTGATGTTTGAGAGATGTATTGGAAGACTACATACATGCATATCATATACATTACCTGGTTATTCCATCCAGATCTTCACTCCTATCCACAGGGGTATTATTCTTTTCATAAGGCACATAACAGGTCATGACGATGCAGAGGTACATACCTACCACCCTTGAAAGCACCAAATGACACACCATGAATGATGCAACAAAGTATTAGTTTAAGGGTGTGCACACTTATGCCACCAGCTTATTGTATGTTTTTTTTATTTTTTATATTGTTCCCCTAACATATTTGTTTGTTTTTCAGTTGAATTGCACAGGCTAATAATTTACCAGAAAACTACAATTTTATGAAAAATGGACTGACAATATGAGGCCAAAATAAGGACATTCTGTGAAAATCACTAATGTATATTTGAGTAGTATGTCCAAGTATGCAGAAGAACCAAGTGATACATTCTCCCCAATGACCCCATCAGCAGTGTGCATTATGCTAAGTTCCTGTCAAACACAGTGCAGTTACATTTCTGTCCACATTTATACACAAACAGTAGTTACAGTAAACATGCTCACAAATAATGCCAAACAAAAGAATTGTAGTATTGGCATGGATGGAATGGGGCTGCAGTGTCACATACTTGTGTTTGAAAGGTGATAATGACTTTTAGTAATGTGAACAGTGAAAGTGGCAGCTGCTGAAGGTTTTACCTTACAAGTGATAATGATTCAGTGTTGTACAGTAACTGCACATACTGTAAATTAACAATGTGATATTGACTTGCATTTCATTACTGCAAGGATCTGCATGCTCATGCAAAGGTGATAGTTGCTGCACATAACCCTTTGAGCAAACATTCATTACATTCCTGGTGCAGTTGTAATGAAAGACTGAGCCATTAACATCTGTCAAGAAAAGACCAGAGTAATTTGGTAAATGAAGCAAATATTTTAGAAGCAGACTATTGCATTTTTCATTAAGATTTCAGAAAAAGAAACTTCTGTTTTTTTTTCTAAACAGATGCCAGAGATGGTATAAGTGATGAATCCAAAAAAAAAAATAATTGCAAACAATGCACCCTTTGGCACATACCTGACCAGGCACTTGCAACAGCTTCACAAGCTACACATACAAAACAAATACAGGGAGTGCTAAGAGACAAGTTCAAAAGCAAGAGTAAAATGTCATATTGTTGTATTATGAACAAAATGACCACCAAGCTAGGCATACTGAAATTCTACCTGCATTCCAATTTGAGAAAGTACTTTACAGATACAGAATTCAAAGAGTCATGCCAGGAAAGTTATTCTGGCTTTTTATGTTAGTGCAGTCTCTAACACAGAGGACTGAGTTACTTGTGGGCTTTGGCTTATTCTATGCCAGGCCACAGTAATATTCTTTGGTAACCTATGATAATCAGTGGTGGCAAAGGTTAAAGCCAATGTTGGTAGAGTGGGCACTGGACCTGTAATTGTAAATGCAGGTGATTCTTCCAGTCAATGAGGAGAGAAGTTAGACAGACTAAGGGTACCTGGGCCCTCAAAACATGATGGCTGACATGTCCTGGGAGGAAGAACTCATCTTATGGCTCAACAGAAATTAGCAAAGGGACTGTTTCTGGCACATGGGAACTGTCAGATAACCTGTAGGCCTTGTTAACAGTCCAAATTATTCTTCCAATGCCGCTAAAAATGGATTCAGGATTGATAATGACTCAGAAGTACAGATATTGGGATGAGTGTTGGGGGAGGGTAGCAGACAATCTAATGTCTTGTCAGATCCAATGCCCCAAGCTTCAGCAGAACTGATGGGGTCACCAATGCTTTGCACTTTCTGCTTATGGGATCCTTAACACATACCTCTTTTCCCAAGCCTTTTTTGTTTCCTAGGAGACATGCTAACAGAAAGAGAATTCCACCCTAAGGTTGTGGCCGTCCCTTGAACTAATGGCAATAACTTTTTGTGCTCAAGGATGGTCCTCAGAGTTTTGGGCCCTCTGAAGTAGTTTTTTTTTAATGAAAGGAGCAAAATGTTCAAAGACATAACATTCACCACCGAAAGTAAAACACACCAAATGGTAGTCTTTTGCACGCACTATGTTCCGCAGGCATACTTGTCAGTTCTTTTGGGACATTATGGCATAATAAATTAGATGCTCTCACAGCTTCTGTCAATTCAGTGCTGTTTTGTTATCGCTCTGGATTTTGCCTGGAAAAACTGAAGCAGAGCTAGATTAAAGACTGCTTACTTCTTGCAGCAAAAGAGATCAAACAATTGTGTGGGCTAGGTTCCCTTTTAAGCCACACATTAAATTGATGTCCTGGGGACCATCTCCAAACTGGAGACTTCCAATGGCTCTAAGTCAGATGTCCATGTGCAGCTAATTCCCATGAAATGGAATTATAAATGGCAACATCAGCTCTTACACTGCATGTTTAAAATCAGGCTGTTAACTTGCCTAAAATGCAAAGACATTGAAGATGATACTAGAAATCAACTTAACATTTCACAAACAGCCTTTGTAAATATTTATGCATGTGCCATCAATTATTAGTATGTGCTATAAATGTCCAGTTATAGTAATATTTTGGATTACCAATTGAAATTAATATTACATGTAATCAAAACATCTTACTGGCTCACTAGCATGGCTACATGTATAGTCACAGTACTACAATTAAACCAAAACTCATCGGTTATACTTGAATCTTAACAATAAGCTATATTTATATAGTGTAAATATTCCACTAATCTATCCAACATACAATCACAATACTAAAAAAATTGCCTTATCAGAAAAGCACTACAACATAGTAAAAGGGCATTAAGTAACTTTTGGAAACAGCTTGTCTGCCAGACTAAGTACAGATTTGTAGCAAGTGCTTCATGTTAAGTTGTCAAACTCGCCTTCATTCTTGCTGGATGGGTTCGGAGCTGATCCTCGGCTCCGACTCGGCACTTGCTAAGCTCGAGAGCTAATTTTACCAGCTTGAGGCAACCCTATATCCCATGATGCAAGGCATGACTACCCAGATCTCGTTTGCCACTTCGCGAAGAGGTCTTCTTTTACCAGCTCAGGTAGTGTTTTTGTGATTTAACTTTTTACAGTTAAATTTCTTCCCTTTTTCCAGCCTTTTTTTTTCTCAGTATTAGAGTTAGTCTTTCTATAGCCATCTCCTTAACCCTATACTCCCTCAACCTAATAGGTTTAGTTATTTTCCCCTTCAGGCCTTAAGCCTCCCTTTCCTTAATTCCTGTCAGGGTGTTTGAGTGTTGTACTTAGTCCCCCCCCCTTCTTCTTAAGTTAACTGTGTGGGTGAACTTTGTGGGTGTGTGTTTGTGCACTGGGCATAATTATGTCCAAAGAATCGAAGGTCTCAGGCTTCAAGAAGTGTGACTCATGCTGTCAGAAGATGTCTCTGACAGACGGTCACACTTCTTGTGTGTACTGCCTGGGACCTCTACACCTGCAGGACTCCTGTGCCATTTGTCATTCTTTTAGCCACAGAGTCCTGCAGGAACGTAGGAATAAATTAATCCTACGAGGCTTATTGAAGCCGGAGAGCTCCCCGACCAAGACTGGGTCGGGGAAGCCCTCTAATCCACCTAAGCCCCAGGCTTTGAGTTCGAAGCCTTCGGCTGTGGCTCCGACTCCTTCGGAGTCTAGGTCGGCTCCGGCCGGAGCCGATCTTTCTCTCTTAGAGGCGGTGGTATTGGTGCCGGCCGGCTCCGATACATCTGCATCGAAGTCGATGTCGGCTCCGGCTGGAGCTGACATTTCTATATCCCAGACTGGAGCCGATAAGTTATCGGCTCCGACTGGAACCGAGGGGTCTTCGGCTCCGATGGCTCAGAATAGGAAGAGATCTCGGTCTCCTTTCTGGAGTCGATTCGCTCAGCTCTGGGATCTCTGCATTCGGAGTGGAGCCATCGGAGCCGATCTTCTAGGTCTTCCAGGCTCTCTGACCACGACTTGGAGAGAGTGGTAAGCAGATTGCTGAAATCACAGGCACTGGGCCAGATGCTACATAGCCCGTCTCAGCAGACGGCCGCTATCACTCATCCCCCTGAATTTCCTCCTTCGACTCTCCTCCAGAGTTTGGAGCTGGAGCTTCTCGAAACCTTGACTGTTGGTGCGTTGTAGCCGATGCCACCCCTTTCGGCTCCTTCGTCTTCGACTCCAATTTCCTCTATGATACCTTCCATGGAGGGATCCGGTCATCGTGACTCCTGCGTCGGCTTCGAGGGGGCGAGTGGCATCGGACCCTTGTCCAGCCCTGTTCTCCCTCTCGGAGCTTCGGCGTTGGTGAGTTCGGCACCGACATCGGCCTCGGAGCCTTCTCTTTCGGCGGGGCCGGGAGTTCCTGTTTCTTCGGAGTGGGAGCTCTCTGGCCTCCCTGGAGGGGGAGCCTTTGAAGTGATGAGGAGTGTTCTAGCCCCTCAGCTGAGTCAACAGTCAGTTCCATTAGCTCCCCCCCTCCTCGGTGCCTGCTGATATCTCTTCCCACTCTCTTGCTCCCGGACCCAGAGATCCATCGCCCCAGGTTTCCCCACTGGGAAGAACTTCCTCTTCCAAGGTTTCTCCTGATCCTTCGGGGGAACCCCCGCATAAGAGGACGTGCAAGAGGAAGCACATAGACTCCCCTGAGTCTACAACATCTGATACTGACTTAGATGAGTCGGAGGGATCCCCAAGGTCCCCCTCTGAGGATGTCTCCTTTTCAGACATCTTGGAACTCCTTAAACAGAGAGGGAACTGGCCTTCCATTAACCCCTCCGAGAATGAGTCAGTATACCTGGAGGCTTTTGGATCTCGACCTTCCACCTCCTGGGTGTCTCCGCCTTTCGACCCTCTCATGGAAGTGGTGGCTCAAAGGGCGTGGGTGGCCCCGGATTCTGTGGAACCAGTCCCTAGGAGGCCATCTAAATTTATCACGGCCCCGGTAGACAAGCAGTTTCTCACCAAGGGTATCCCTGTTGATGCCATGGTGGTAGCAGCTGCCACCAAGAAGGAACTTGCCAATCCTTCTGTACCTGTCCATCCTCCTAACAAGGAGTCTAGGACCATGGATAGGTACGGTAAGCAGATTTTTTCCTCAGCGACCTTCACTATGTGCTCGCTGAATTTTCTCTGTCACTTTACCCGGCTTCAGAGAGATATTCTCAAGGAACTAGGTGAGGTAGTACAGGATCCGTCAGCTGCTGGGGCCCAAGAAAAAATTACCTCGCAGCTGGGAATCCTAAATTCCTTAGCAAACTCCTCCATGCAGCTCATTTCTTATGCTGCTGATGGAGCGAGTAGAGCCGCAGGCACAGGAGTGGCCCTTAGGCGTCAGTCCTGGATGTGACTTTGCAACTTCGCAGATCCCTTTAAGGCGTCCTTCACAAATACTCCCTCCGATGGTTTGGCTTTGTTTGGACCTCAGGTGAAGGAAACATTGACCAGATGTGAGCAGGTTGGCAAGACTCTTTCTGCCGTAGGAGTCCGTTTCTCCACCCCTTCAAGACCTTATCCTAAAGGTCAGAAGGGAGGGAAGATGTGGTTCCGTAAATCTCAGGGAGTCATGCCGGATGCACGTGGTCAGTTTACCCCCAGAGGCAGAGGGGGTAATAACAATAGACGCCGCCCTAGGGGCAGGGTGTGTCCGCAGAATCAGGGTAGCAGAGAGCCTCTCCCTGACAAACCCTTCCAGCATCCCTGAGGTGTTGCCCAACTGTCCACCCTTGGAGGCAGTCGGGGGAAGATTGTCGCTGTACCCAACTGCCTGGCTTTCCCTTTCTCAAGACATTTGGGTACAGTCGATCATATCCGAGGGTTACAAGATTCCCTTCGAAAACTATCCTGTTCCTCAGAAGGTATCCCTCCCAGACGTTGCACCCGGTCTAAGGGAGTTCTCAAAGCTGCTGGTATCAAAACTTCTAGCAAAAAGAGCCATCCAGCCAGTTCCAGCAGACCAAATAGGATCCGGGATCTACTCAAGATTCTTTTTGGTCCCCAAAAAAACGGGAGATTGGAGACCAATTCTAGACCTCAGCAGACTAAACAAGTTTGTCAAGAAGGCAAGATGGTCACGCTTCAGTCCATTTTACCCTTTTTGGGCAAGGACAACTGGATGTGCTCAGTAGACCTTCAGGATGCGTACTATCACATAAAAATTCACAGGCGCTCCAGAAGGTTTCTCCGCTTTTGGCTGGGGACCAGTCATTTTCAATTCAGAGCCCTGCCCTTTGGTCTCACTACAGCCCCCAGAGTGTTCACCAAATGCATCGCAGTGGTCACGGCTCATCTGAGACGTCAAGGATTCCAGGTGTTTCCGTATCTAGATGACTGGCTCCTCACGGCCACCACCAGGCATCAACTTCTCCAGGATAGGGACTACACTCTTCATATGTGCAGCCAGTTAGGAATTTCCATAAACTTCGAAAAGTCCTCCTTGTTACCTTGCCAGTCTATTACCTTTATAGGTGCAGAACTAGACACTGTTGGGATGTCAGCAAGACTCTCAGATCAGAGACTTCTGGACATCCAAAAATATGTTCAGATCATCCTACTCAGCAAAAAGATCAGGGCCAGGTTTATCCTGAAGGTGCTAGGACTTATGGCGGCTGCTATCATACTTCTTCCTTTGGCTCGCTTCCATATGCAGCTACTGCAATGGATGCTATTCACCCAGTGGTCCTTCCAGCAGCTTCCCATGCGCCACGAGATCATCATGACACAATCTTGCAAGAGTCACCTGACCTGGTGGATTTCTTCCCCTCAAGTCCTCCAGGGCAGACCGTTTGTTCCCCCGGCCCCAGTTGCCACAGTCACATCGGATGCCTCCCTGATCGGGTGGGGGGGCATTATCAGGGCAGGATGGTCCATGGCACTTGGCAACCCTTCGAATACCATCTGCACATAAATTTCCTAGAGATGAGAGCAGTGTTTTTAACGTTGCAAGCCCTCAACGACTTTCTTCCTTTAGGAACTATTGCAGTTCAGATGGACAACATGTCCATAGTATGGTACATCAACAAACTGGGCGGGACCAAGTCCTATCCACTGTGTCGAGAAGCTCTCAGACTTTGGCAGTGGGCAATCTCCTCTCATCGGTTTCTGATAGCAATGCACATCCCCGGGAAATCCAACTTCATTGCAGACAGATTGAGAATAGTCTCATGCCTCACGAGTGGTCTCTCAAACAATCAGTAGTGGAGGAGATTTTTCAGAAGTGGGGCTTCCCCTTGCTTTGACCTTTTTGCTACACCCCAAAACAGCAAATGCCCAGACTTCTTCTCCCTCTTTCCACTCCCAGGCCAACCCCCCAGAGACGCTCTAACCCAGGTTTGGCCCCGGGGACTTCTTTATGCTTTTCCTCCATTCCCCTTGATACCTCAAGTCATTCAGAAAGCTGCCATTTTGAGAGCCAAGTTGATTCTCATTACCCCTTACTGGCCTCGACAAATTTGGTTCCCGTTCCTTCATCGCCACCTATTGGTGCAGCCTTGGCGTCTGGACCCAGTTCCAGATCTTTTGACCCACCAGTCGGGTCATCTGCACCAGGCCATTCGCTCTCTCAACCTCACCGCTTGGTTGCTCCACTTCCGTCATTAGCCAGGCTTCCTATGATTTCTAATCCTGTACGAGATATCATAGTAGCTTCTCTAAAGTCCTCTACCAGAAAGATTTATGCTAGTAAGTGGCAGCGTTTTTCCTTCTGGGCAAAGTCCAGGGACAATGACCCCTTTACTGCCCCAGTTCAGTCAGTTTTGGACTTCTTAGCTGAGATTTTTCAGTCGGGTTCTTCTTCTTCGACAGTCAAAGTCCAGCTGGCAGCAATCTCAAATTTTCATGTTGGCTTAGCGGACCAGATCATAATGTCTCACAAGCTTTGTAAAGCCTTTCACAGGGGCATCTTTCTACTAAAGCCCCCAATTAAAGATCCTCCTCCACAATGGGACCTGAATTTAGTGCTGACATCCCTAATTCTTCCCCTCTTCGAACCGGCTGCTACATGCTCTTTAAAATTTCTCTCTTGGAAGACAATTTTTCTGGTGGCTATTACTTCAGCTAGGAGAGTGTCTGAACTTCATGCTCTCTGTGTTCGACCTCCCTATTTGGTTTTCCACAAGGATAGAGTATCTCTAAGAACAAATCCATCCTTTTTGCCCAAGGTGGCTTCCCAGACGAATCTTAACCAGTCTATTGATCTTCCAGTATTTTTCCCAAATTATTCGGACAGAGCGGAACAGAAACTGCATTATTTGGATGTTCATCGCCAGCTCAGATACTACTTGGATAGAACTAAACAATTCAGAAAATCTGATCAGCTTTTTCTTTCTTATGCAGAAAACAGAAAAGGTCTCCCAGTCTCCAAGGTGACCTTATCGAAATGGCTCTCTTCCACTATTTCCCATGTTTATCTCCTTAGGGGCAAAGAATTGCCCTCTAAACCTAAGGCACATTCTACTAGAGGCCTAGCCACATCTACAGCCTTTCAGGCTAGGCTACCTATTGACACCATTTGTGCAGCAGCCACTTGGGCCACGCCTCATACCTTTGTCTCACATTACAAATTGGACTTGGCCTCCAGAGACAGAGCTAGGTTTGGTTCCACAGTTCTCAAGAGTCTGTTCCATTGAGCCACCCAGGATAGAGGTGCTAGGGACGCTGTCCCATCCAGCAAGAATGAAGGCAAGTTTGACAACTTAACATTAATAAGTTATGTACCTACCATAACGTTCCATGTTAGTTGTCTTCTCGCCTTCTTTCTTGCGTCCCTCCCTCCTTTCCCCCTAGCCTGGACAGACCTTGAAGTTGTACTCTTCTCTGGGGACGAGTTTATTCTTCCTATGGACTCCAGTTGTGAGTGGTCACTAGTTTTACTAGTTCCCCTGTGTTGTGTTTACATATTTGGTTACTTTCTTCTCCTTCTGTTGGAAGAAGATAATAGGCATATTTCTATAGCTACCAAACGAGATCTGGGTAGTCACACCTTGCATCATGGGATATAGGGTTGCCTCGAGCTGGTAAAATTAGCTCTCGAGCTTAGCAAGTGCCGAGTCGGAGCCGAGGACCAGCTCCGAACCCATCCAGCAAGAAAGAAGGCGAGAGAAGACAACTAACATGGAACGTTATGGTAGGTACATAACTTCTTATTTTTAAAACTGTCGTCTAGTAACATACTGAGACTCATACTATGCACAGTGCCAATACCGACATAAGTTATAATCAAATATCCAGAAAGAACAACAAAAACAAAAAAAACACTTACTGAGTTTAAAGATCAGTTCATGAATTTGTACCCCCTGTGTCAAGAAATGAACCCTTCTATGCTGCATTAGAAATAGAAAATACCAAATTACTGGTTACCCAATATAATATACATGTCCAAAGTCCACTCGCAACTAAGATAATCCCATCTTCTTTCCGGTTTATCAACAGACCTGTCAATCAGCACTCCACCTCAGAAAATAAAAATACGTGCTCCCAACCTCTTTCTTAGGAAACAAAACATCACAGAACTGCACCCAAATGTATTTTTTAGTGCATCCTTGACTTGACTGGCTGTGTTGTGAAAGCAAACATTTTTTCTCAATTAATTGTTAATAAAACCAGATAATGAGGTTGTGCAAGTCAGCTGCATGTAGCATATGACATACATTGTCTGTGCTACTGAAGAGTGTGCAGACATTAGAATAATGCATTCTTTACATGTTTACATGCTGACTCGGTGAATACTGAAAGTAAAAAGTCAAGCACTGACTTCTGAGGTACTCCCATAGTATGTATACTTGTATATGTAAAAGCACTAAGGTCTGTCAGGATACTGCTTGTAACAAAGTATTACTGAATTTTATAAAACACATTTTTTGGGGGGGGTCTATTTCTAGTTATTAAATATATGTGCTAAACAAGTGTGTTTATTTAATAGTATAATGTGTGGTAACACAACAAACATATTCTTCCAACTTCTCCATTCCCACCCACAAATAAACAAGGCATGTGCCATCTGTACCTGTCTTAGTTAAGCTGTTCCTTCTCCAATGTTTTCTCTTTTCTGCCCTCTCAGTCAACGTCAAAAGTGCTGCTTCAAAAGTAAAACAAATGCTCGAATCTGGCCGGTGGGAGGTGGCACTTGACAGGGAGAAACTCAGATGCTCGTATTATATTTTCTGACAGAGCGGGGGAACTAGTGAGTGCTACATTACCGAAACCCCCAGTCCTCATAGACACCGGAGACCTTTTGAACTAAATCTGAGAGGTGTTCAGCAATGCAGACCTTGCAGTAAGGGCTGCAGAGGGAGCAGGGGGACTTGGTTTTGAGTGCTGCGGAGCAACAAGGGAGTTGTCGACAAGTCAGTGACTGGTGTTAACGGTAATGGTATTGGGAGGGGCACCGGGGGAACAGAGAAGTCTTTGGCCCAGAACGGTAGCTTTCATTCCCTATAGAAGGGCTGATGTGGACTCAGTGCTGAGCATGCAAATATGAAGGGAAGAGGTGTCAGTCCTCATAGACACCAGGGACCTTTTGAACTAAACCTGAGAGGTGTTCGGCGATGCAAACCTTGCAGTATGGGCTGCAGAGGGAGCAGAGGGACTTGGTTTCGAGTGCTGCGGCGCACTGAGGGAGTTCTCGACAAGTCAGTGACTGGTGTTAATGGTAATGGTATTGGGAGGGGGCACTGGGGAAACAGAGAAGTCTTTGGCCTGAAATGGTAGGTTTCATTCCCTAGAATGGGCCTGCTGTGGACTCAGTGCTGAGCATGCACACACAAAGGATTAAACAGCACAAAACGACAGTTGCTACATTTACACCTGTCAGCAGAAATTCTTGCAGGTTTAAGACACCACATAATTTATTCACATGGAGGTTCCCAGTCATTTGATTAGAAGTACAAGTTGTAGTTAAAAAACTGCTGTCTTCTACAGAAGGTCTGAGGTATTCTCCCTCTTGTTATACGGTAGTTAGGATAACTACTAACAAAAAAAAAAAATGGAAATGTAACTTTAAGTCATGTCAGCTGATGACAACACAAAGCATTTTAAGGGATTTACAGATTAACAGTATTATAAATGTGGAGCTATTCTGTTTCTCATATGGGATAACTTACTGGTAGAAAAAAAGAAGCAATTCTTGGGCCAAATTGGTCCTGGATGCACTCAAATCAAGAGGAGGAAAGCAGAATTCAAATGTGAACTCCAACCACCAAACTGGTGTGGCTCTCTTAACGATCTCCACGCAATTGGTGAGTGCACAAATAAAATAGAGGGATCCAGCAGCAGGTAAAATCTCCAAATATCAGCAAAAAGAAGGAAATACCTGCTGCTGGACCCTCTATTTATTAGGGAAAAACAAAAGAAAATAAAGTTGGGGGTGGAGGTGTTACGCAAGTGGTGGCTTGGATTGCAAGAATCCGATGGGCTGCCACCATTTGCTTTATCAACCACTTTTTATTAGTATTCAACTAAAAGTTTGATGAGACCTTAATGTAAAAACATGCTGAATGTAAAAACACTAACTTTGATGATATGAAATAAAGGCGCCATTTTAACATGCTATTTAAACAACAGTGTAACTATCAGCTATATCTGATGAAGTTCCTTGTAACTATATACAATTTTTGGAATAAAAGCCCTTATTTACATTTCATCTGGATTTTATTGTGTTTATTCTATGAATAAAGCACTTCTGTTGTCAAGTACTGGTGGATTTTACATTTGTTTCCGGCTGGTTCCTGCTTGCAAGTTTTGTTGGCTGCATCTACCTAAAGATCTACTGAAAGCACATAGTCACTGTGCCAAAAAGAAAGAAGAAATGGCTCAATAATTTGTCAGTTAAGCACTTTTGTAAGGTTTAATGCCAAACTTCATCAGAACAATTTTAATCACCAGCTTAATGCATATATTGAAATTGGATGCAGGCAGACCCCCTGGGTTAAATGACAATATTAGCATTTCCAGTGTGTTAAAATTGAGGGCTGCAAAATTATGATTTTTTAATTAAGTTGTATGGACATTGTATTTTTAATATGTATGTGATACTGCTTGTTTTTTTATGTGCATAGTATATATGTTTATATTTTTACATATATACTGAGTGGGAAATAATTTTTTTAAAAAAGTTTGTTAAGGAATCATTAATATGTATAAGTGGTTCTGGTGTGCTTGAGATGGATTGGTTAATGACATGTTTAAATAAGGGTAAACTGGTGGTTAAAAATGTTCTGATGAAGTTTGGCATTAAACCTTACGAAAGCGCTTAACTGACAAATACTCGAGCAGTTTCTTCTTTCTTTTAGGCACAGTGATTGTGGTTTTATTCAGTTTTTCATTTTTTTGCCTTATTTTGAAGGCACATAATATGAAGGTAGTCTCAGCCAACGTAATCTGCCAAAACCCTTTGTTTGCATCAAGGACAGAAAATAATTTAACATTAGACATAATTGCTACTACAACTTCAGATGTCTAATAATAATTTTTAGCACAGCTTGTAACCATTTTGCAACATGAATCATAGGTAGTTCCTCAGGAGAAACTATTATGCAGTATTCACTCTACAGGCAATCTAAGCCTTTCAGTGGTTCAGTGTATTTCCTCAAAAAATCATCTGCATTCTGGAGCAGACATTCTTTAATCTGGAGTTATTCTTCTAACCATGCACTTATAAATCAGAGATATTAGTTTATTACATTTGCTTGAGATTTCAGCTTTTTCATCATTGCTCTGCTTCTGCTCTCAATAAATCTACCTTGCACACCTCATCATGAAGGGATTCACATCCAGATCCAAGGATGTCATTGTACCCCTATACTCCTCCCTCATCAGACCCATGATTGAGTACAATGCCCCATTTGGTATGTACCTCACCCGGCATTTGCAACAACTGGAGAGACCACAAAAGTACCTCACCAAGATGATCAAGGGTCTCCAACATGTCTTATTCTGCCAGATGCTCCACCTCAAAAAATCCAAATCCATCAGGACCACGAGAGCTAAAGACTTAAACCTCGGCACAAGTATGAATAGGACATGCTGGAGGGATAGATTCATAACCCAGAGGCTTCCCATGCTTTGGAACAAGATCCCAGTTCATGTTAGGCAGAGCCCCTCACAGACTCTCTTCAAGAGAAATCTTGATGAGTGGATGGGAGATTGTAAGTTTACCCCAGGGGTCACATCTTTGTCACTGCTAGACAGGGGCACAGTAAACTAATTCTATTATATAAGGGGGCCTTCATTGTGTCACTACTAGACAGAGGCACAGTATTCTAAATCTATTCTATGCATTTTTGTGCATTTTTGTACCATTTCATGGGGTGGCGAAGCCACATCACTATGGCTAGGCTTACAAATGCTCCAGGGCAGATAGCCTAGTACTAAACTATGAAACTATGAATAGGATAGCATTCACTTTTGACCCAGTGATTAAGGTGTTAAGAATCCTCATATCCTTAATTCACTGAGCATTGCAGTTGGTATCATGTTATTAACCTTATTTGTTTGCCTTTATCCGTTCAACTGTGACACCTATAACCTCATTCTAATAATAATTTTTAGCACAGCTTGTAACCATTTTGCAACATGAATCATAGGTAGTTCCTCAGGAGAAGCTATTATGCAGTATTCACTCTACAGGCAATCTAAGCCTTTCAGTGGTTCAGTGTATTTCCTCAAAAAATCATCTGCATTCTGGAGCAGGCATTCTTTAATCTGGAGTTATTCTTCTAACCATGCACTTATAAATCAGAGATATTAGTTTATTACATTTGCTTGAGATTTCAGCTTTTTCATAGTTGCTATGCTTCTGCTCTCAATAAATCTACAACTGTGCTTTAGATCCAGCAGTCACCTATTACTATGCTGCATTAGTCTCAGCACTGCTCAAACATTAGTGCCAAGACCATCAGTATGAGTTCTCTATGAATGAGCAACATTTTGTACTCTGCACTTACAATGTGCTGCACTGAATCCTAACTTTTCTTGTTTTACGTTAGGAGGCTGTAATCAAGTCAATCTGCACATGAACTGCATGTATTCTTTTCACCATGCTAAGTGTTTCACAAGCATCTCTGCTAGAATGTTTGTTTGCTTAAGTTGAACGTGTAGGGACATTATTTGGACTAACTGTTTATGATTTTTACATTGACCCAAAGGCTTTGAGTTAATGAACTGAATAAGAATAAAATATATACCAGTTTGTAGACCTTGTTGTTTAAATCCAATGACTTAAAAGTCAAATCTGACTAGATGTTGCACCGTGCACCAGCATCTAACTTAAATGCAACAGTCATGCTTTTAATCTGCAGCTTTTTTGAGCAATAAATACTTTTGTCTTGAAATGAGTGCATACACTTATTTTGTAGATTGATGTATACACTGAGAATATTTGAAACATGTACTGTGTTAGTTGGAATCAGCTCAAGAGTACCAACAAACATTTCAGTTTTATTCTTTTGGATCCAACGCATAAAGACATTTCAGTAACATTTTATGACATCTCTTACAGACTCTGGCATTGTGGTTGAAGCTTAAAACTGCACAGTTTTAATTGCAGGTGTTTTATACTTAAAATTTTTACTTGTCTTGTTCAGTAGCCCATTTTAATACAGCATTTCATTTATTTGCTGAATTGGCTGATTACTGTTGCATGGCTGCATAAATTCCTTATTGATCTTATTCAGTTTTATTCTGAAAAGTCTTGTTACTTTAGAGTGTTAGAAGTGCTAAATCTTTCATTAAACATTTCCTGGATTCCTGGTATGTGTGATTTTTTGTGTATCTATAAATGGTAAACTGTTTTAATTCTGTATAACATGTTACTTTTGTCTCTTTGAATAATGTTCTGTATTCTCTTTCCCCCTAATTCATCTAAACCTACCACTCCTTGATTCCTTTATTTTTCCCACTGGGGACTCCACACTGTTAGCTGTGTGTCTTGCCTGTAATTAATATTTGGGTTATCCTGTTGCTCAGGGTGCTTATAGGCTGCTGGCTGCCTTGTAGCACTGTTCATGCTTAATGGCCTAGTGCTTTTGCTCCAATAATTTGCTACCAAGCAGAAAATAAGCCATTGAAAGCACTGATAAAACTTAACACAGCAGTGACTTAGGGTATACATGTAGCTTGTTCTTTTTGCAGTCTGTCACAGGACATTGTCTACACCTCACACTTTCCTTCTGTCCTACCTGTACATGCCATGTTACCTAACATTCCGTGCCCCTTAGCACCCCTCTACATTGTCATCCAAAGTTAAGATGCCATTACCAAATGTGCTTTATACTTCATACCCTTCACACACTGACTAACCTAGAAGAAGACGTGATATTTTGTTGTGTTCTGTATTAAATTAAATGCTTAGATTTATTAACTTCTTTCTCATTGCACAAGGTCCTGCTAATTGTATGCCACCAACTCTGTTCTGACCTAGAAATATCTAGTGTCTTGTACTGTGTTAGAACTGATGTACTTTCTGATTATATGTATGTAAGTGTGAATAATGTACTGATATTCTTTAACTGACCTTTTGCTTAACTGCTTTTGCCTAAGTACCAATTACCAAGACTGAATTTGCATTACTTATTATGAATGCAAATATTTTTGGCATTCTGAATGTTTTCTACTTGAATGACCATGACCTGTTATTACCAGCATGTTACATGGAGTGTTACTTTATTGAATATGACTAAGTAAAGCAGTAGTTAGTCCATTGTACGTTAATGCACTCTTCACATAGTACTTTGTACTTTTAAGATCCCCATGTTATACAGAATCACAAAAACTGTTAAATATTGCAATTTAACATTTTACTTAAGTTTCTTTGCTATCAAATTAGCAAGTTGAAGGTCAAAACTGCAGCTAGTCTTATTACTTTAAATCAGGTGGGTTTGATATATTATTGCACACTGAGCATCTAAAATATTTTTATACTGCACATTAAAATTTGTTATTTAGTCTTTCATCTTACTTGAACATTTTTCTCATCTAAAATATAGGAAATTTCTTTGATCCATTTTGTCCTCTCTCCAATGCTGTGTATATTTTTGGTTGGCTGTTATATTTTGTCACAGGGAAGCTATTCTGTGATGCAGTCATTCTGTGCCCTTGTGCGTAACACTAAGTTCCAGGCGCTGTTCCATAACTGGAATCAGAGAGCGGTGCATACCCTGAAGCAAAGTAATGTTTTCTGTAAGCTTTGGCTACACTTTTATGCCATTTCAGAGAAGGTTAAAATGTGTAACACATTAGTCTCGGCAACAACAGTATCTAAGTAACATTGTAGTGACTCTGAATTAGCTGTGCCTCTTAATTTTCTTTGTTTGTAGTCATAGTACTTAAAAAAGCACAACTTTGTTCTTGTGCTTAGACTGAATAACAAGGATTGGAGCACTCATGACTCAACTAACTTGCATTGGATTGTTTCCTTGATAGTACTGAATTCTTTATATCAGAGGCAGATAAGCATGGCACTGATTCTAGTGATTTTTTTTTTTTTTGCTCTTTAACTGTAAAAGTAACAGTTGGTATTTGCAGTTACAGAATTTTGGCCAAGTAAGAGCTTAATCATTCTTTTCACTCTAGGGGTTATTAGCTACATTGCACATCTGTGCCCTGAGCTTACCTGTCTGTTGTGTATGACAGGTATTTTAGTCACCCGCTGTCTTTTTTTTTTTTTTTCAAAAGCGTTAGCAATTGTAAAGTTTGGTATTTGTAATAATGAATAATGAGATGAGACACAAGACTGCCTGCAGCCAGATGTATCAGCTTTTATTTTCACATTGCCTAATACTGTTCGGGAAACTAGAGCACATGATTTATGAGACGCTGACAAATTCTAAAGGTAGCATTATTTCTAAAGATATGCACGTTCATATTATACTCCCTTTTTAATGGGAAAGCTATTTTCCATGATGGATAGATACTATGGTACAGTATGTAAAACATTAAGTATGAATAATGTTTGTCCATGTGAGTCACTGTCAAATATGATGTTGCTTAAAGATTTATTTATTATTACTCTAACTTAGAGTTATATTACTCTGATAGCAGCCTTGCATGTAATGTGCATAATTAGAACACTTCATTTGTACACCACCTGCAATGAAATCAGTCATTTTCAAATATTTTAATTCAGTTCATTTCTGGAATCTGTCCTAGTATCTAGCAATCTTCCAAACTTCAGATACTCAAGGGATTCTGTGATGTACACTTCTGAAGCTGATGTACTAGAAACTTTGTCATTTGATAAAGTCTATTCTGAACCTAGATGAGCTGTGATCTTATCAGATCCTTGTGGAAATACCTCTTGGGACACCTGCTTGGCTGACTCTTCACCGAACGTTTTGTTTTTGACTCTGAATATTTGTCTACTATATCAGGCTGGGAGGCATCGGTAACAAAATCTCTGCATTAAACAGTAAGATATATTTCTTTTGAAGAAAAATTCCATTTTTTTCCTCAGTAGTTTGCCATCCTCTCTACAAACTACAGACAGCCTTTGCTGCTCACACTGACTCACAAACCATATGTTCTTTGGCTGCTTCTCTGATGAACTCTGTCATATTCTCACACTGTCCCTTTTCTTTTCTTCCTCCTTAAAATAACGAGACTTATGTTTTTCATTGTGTCTTGTACTTTCCATTAATTTTTATAGCCATTAATAAGGAATAGAACCACAGAGCCATACAAAATACATGGTAACTGGGCCATGAGGCCATTAACAACTTGCCATTTCCCACCATAAATCGTAACTCCCTTTTCAAAGAAGGAAATCCAGTCATACTGGATTGAATTCATGAATGCCCATCTAATTGTCTATCTCCCTTCAGAAGGAAGACAATGGATTACACTGCTTAATTTGGAGAGGAAGTTTGTTCCAGAGAACAGATAGGATCTACATGACAAATCTATTTCTCCACTTTGTTTTGTTTTCTTTGTTTCAGTAGATTTAGGTCTCTGGTCCTATTATCTGAAGGACCATTTGATTTATGAAGCTATAAGAGGTTTTATTCTACTGATTCCTTGTGGCCCAATGAGCAAGGCACATATCACTAATTAGGGTATTGAATACAGGAATAGAGTTGTCAATCTCTTGTGATAGCTCATTTTTTTTAATCACATGATCGTTTTATTTATGAATGTCGGTGGTCTGTCCATTTGCTTGATGTATCTTGTAAGATGCATCCCAAAGAGGACATTGCATTTGTCTATAATACACCTAATCTGTGTGGAATACAAGAAGGTAAGGAATTCTTTTGATCTTGAATATATATTATGCAAAATAAAAGGACTTTTCAACCACTGCTGCAACATGATGATCAAACGAGAAGAAACTATCCATTCATGATCCAAGATCTCTCACTACATTTTCCATTTGAAGTGGGATGCTGAATGTAGTATAAGCTAGAGGGAAGGACTGTTTACTGAATGAGACAGTATTGCACATTTTGGCATTTAATGTGTGACAATTGTAATATACCTGTTATTAACAAATGTAAGCTCAAGTTGGAGTACCTGTGTGTTGGAGAGAGACTTGAAGATGACATCCAGTTTACAATCATCCACATACTTGATTAACCAGAGATCCTTCTTTGTAATTTGGAGATCAGAGAAGTAGATGCTGAATAACAGTGTTCCCAAGACAGATCCCTGAAAACTTCACTGCACTTACTCATGCTCTCTGAAAAGCACCTGCCACCCTCACTGTGTGAGTTCTGTCCTTTAGCAAATTTGCAATCCATCTAACTGTATATTGTTCAATTTGGTGTGCATTTAGTTTGTTATTTGTTGGTAAGGTCACTGTCCACTGCCAGTGTCTGCCATTTGAGGATGTTTATGAGATTCATCAAACAGGATCTACACGTGACAAATCCAAACTTCTGTATATCAAGTCTGATAACATTTTTCTTCTTAGCATTAATTGGGTTGGTTATGATATGTTCCATGGCTTTGCAAATGAGGCTCATCAGATTGATGGGTCAGTAATTTCCAGAGTCAGTGGTCAGACCACCTCAGTAAAATGGCATCACCACAGTTGTGTACCATACCTGGGAGATAAAGCCAGTTGCTAAGCTCTGGTTGAATACATTAAACAATGGGTCTACCAGTGCTTGTTTAGTGCTGTTAGTCAGGTAGCTGGGTATATTATTAGGTCCCATGGAAAATGTAGTTTTTATTTCAGGAAGTACTTTGGTGATAATCAGGGGTTGGAAACCTTCATGGATATGTGGAGTTTCTGTAGCTGTCTCCAGGGTGAAGTTTGCTTTATATTTGTCTGTTAGTATGCTGGCAGTATCCACTGAATCCACATGGGGGTTTCCATTTTGAATGAGGGTTGAGTAATGCTGAGTATTATTCCTTACCTTCCTGAGGTAACTAAACAAGGATTTGTAGTTGACATTAGCTTTCAATTCTAATCTGAATTCATAGGATGCCTTTGTTTTCTTGATGGCAATTTCAAATTTCTTTGATAACTTCCTGATGTTATCCTTAATTTGAATGACTTTAGTTTTGCTGTATATTTCATGAGTTTTTTTTACCATATAGTATGCTGGTTTGCTCTTAAAATTCCTGTTTGGTTTAGATTTAGCTGGGATAGCTAAGTTAGTATGTTTTTGGATGTGGGAATAGAATTTGTTTGTATAAGTACTCGATAGATCAGTATGACTAAGTTAGTATGTTTTTGGATGTGGGAAAGTAATTTGTCTGCATAAGCACTTGCCACATCAGCATATTGGGTTATACAGCTGTATGTGAATTTGGAGACTTCATCACAGGATTTTAGAAGGTTTGTACATCTGAAGTTTTTGAATTCAGTGACATTTGCATCTGAAGGAGATTTTGATGGGCAAGGCTGTTAGTTTACTGTTAGACTTAGTCAATGAAGGGAATACCATGGGAATAGTACATATCAATGCTAAGTTTGTAAGGGGTCTGTACTGAATTCTCGAAAGCCGACGATGTTGAATCTGACATTGTCGACACGGGAATAATGAAACTGCAGAACATCGAACAGGTAAACGGCAATTTCTGTAAGGGGAGATTTCCATTTACTTCAATGTAGTGTGGTCTGGGAGTTGGTATATTTAAGTTGTGGGGGGTGCAGGGGGGCTTGCCCCCTGCCTACACCATTTAGTTTTTTTTTGTTGTTTTATATATTTTTTCAGAACATTCAATGTTTTAACAGTTCGATCACTAAAGGTCGACCTTTAGTGATTCAAACTTAAATATTCAATGTTGTAATATAGACCCGTTTGTAAGCACCAGGTCAAGAATGCTTTTTCTTCTAGTGGGCTCTTTGATAATTTGGTCTAGGGAATTCTTGTTGGTGAAGTCTAAGAGGTACTGGACATATATGACATTAGAGGTATAGGCTTCCTAGTTAACCATTGGGTAAAGTCTCTCAGGATAATGGAATTTCTTTTTATGGGAAATACATCTAGAATATTTAAGAATCTACCATGGTTTTAGAAGACATTGGGGTTCTGTGGCATGCTGTGATCTTAAAACTGATCCTATTTAGTGTGATTCGGCTTTCAGTACATTCTGGTTTTGGGTCTCTTGGAATCTGCCTCAAGAAAATGTGATCTCTAACAAATATGGAAATGCCACTGCAGTTTTTTGAGGGAAGTCTAAAGGCATGGTATGTTGAAAACCCAGATATAGCAGGACTGCTGTCTCTGCATTTAAACCAAGTGATGGTAACAACACACATAATGTGCTCCAAATACAAGAGGGCCTCAAGGTCGGGTTATTTATACTCCTAGCGCTGTGCAGAACCACATTGATTTGGCCTTGTTCTTAATTTATTTTACTAATTAGATTTGAAGGACTTGCCTAAAAAAGGTACTATGCATGCAACAATGGCTTTTCCTAGTGTACAGTAGTTTTGGAGTGAGAGGTGCAATCCATCCCTACAAAGCAGTTTTGATTGTCATGCATCATCCTACACTGACACATACTAGATCCCCTATAATGATGTCAGTGATTTAGCCCAGTACCAAGGTCTTTCTTGCATTTGTGACATGTATGAAGAGTTCTGACATGTCTCCCTGCATGAATCCAATAAATACAACTCCGGACAAATGCCAGATACTTTAATAAAACAACAAACCTTTCGGATTACAAATCCTTCTTCAGTGTTAGAATCATATCCCTCAGGGGTTTGTGTGCCAGATTGTGTACCCCCACATGTATCGCTGTCATATCACAATCATATTTGACTGTTTTAAGGTCCTGGATGGCCCTTGAAATGTCTGCTGTTTTGGCACAGGAAAGTCAACTCACTGTCACGTTACTTTTATCTAGCTTTGTGTGAGCAGAATCAATGTGCCTGACTGTGGTATCACTAATCACTAATACATTTTGATTTGTATATGCTGTGTGTGTTGATGCACTCGGTTTGGGATAATCTGCCACATGTAACTCTTATCTATGGTTGTACCAGTATGTGTTGTAGTGTTCAGTTTATGCTGGGTCCTATTTTAAAGGGCCTTTGAGGCTTGGGCAAGAACTTTTTGATAGACTCATTGCATGATAATTTAAAATAAGTTTGTGATGAATACTGTTAATGTGTGCTGCTCACAGCAGATGATAGATTATAAGAGGGTGGCCTTTAATTTAATTAAGTACTTGTTTCCCTCACAAATAGTATCGAGCAAAGTAATCATTTATTGTCTGTGAGTACCTGGCAAGTGTTACAGTTGCCAGAGTATACTTATTGTTATGAAGCTGGTTACTGAAGTAAAACTAGCTTGTTGACCCTCTATTATAGTCCAAGGTACAAGAGAAAATGGGTTCTAAAATAGCTTCTAGTTTGCAGTACTTAATAAAAAAGTATACATTCTACATTAGTAGCATAAATAACAAAACTCAGCACCGGCATGCCCTCTTAGCTGTTCATTCCCCAGATATAGTATGCCTAACAGAAATGTGGCTAAAGCCTGCCACCAAGGACCATGAGATTCTGCCACCTGGTTACAATATGTTTTGACTAGACCGTACCACCAGAAAGGGTGGTGGGGTAGCCATACTTTACAAGTCTATCCTATTTGTCAGCATAGACACCCAACAACCACCCCAGTTCAATAATGAAATTCTTATCTCAAAACTACAAATTAATAAAAACAAAAAATGTAAACATTGTCTGTGTCTACATTCCCCCAGGGAGGAACACAGAAACCTTAGAAGACTTCTTATATTGGTTATCCAATAACTACCCCCAAGAAACAATTGTTCTTGGGGATTTCAACATTGACTGGAACACTTGTTCTTGTGAAACACCCACAACCCACAAAAACCTCTATGGATTTACTCAAATCATAACCTCCCCCACCAGGACAGGAAAACCTAATAACAAGGAAAGTACCCTAGACTGGATACTCGTCAATACCCATCTTCAGTCCTATAAATCAGGCACTTTGCCTGATGACCTAAGTGACCACTGTCTCACCTATGTAATCAAGCTCAAAGTAGACTGCTTCTACCAACCCACCTATAGAACATTAAGAAACAACAAGAATTTTATTCTCACCAAGTTTCAAAATGAACTTAAGGCATGCAGCTGGTCAGTACTAAAAAGTCTCCCCCTAGATGAAGCAGTAGCATACTTTAACACCACATTCCTTGCTATTGTTAACTCCCATGCTCCCAGCCACTCTATTAGAACCCAAGTTAATATTGCACCATGGCTTTCTAAAGATACGTAAACCACAATTTCACTGAAAAACAAAGCATGGGCTACCTACTGAAAAATAAAAGCTCCACTTGATCAACTAAGATTCAGACAGCTAAGGAATGAAACCAAAAAATCCATTACCTTAGACAAAAAGAACCACTACTACCATCTACTGCAAAAACACCAAAACAAACCACAGAAGTTTTGGGCAGGAATAAACTAACTACTCCACCCAAGCCAAACCTCCCCTCCCTCAGCTTCCCAACAAAAATCCCTAGTAGACATTGCTAATAACTTCAACAGCTTCATCACAGAGACTATCCAGTCTCTAGCCAGCCAACTCTCTCCCAGTGGCTCTAATTCTAATGCAGCCACACCCAGTACCCAAACATACTTTACCTTCCAACCCATTCCTACTCAACTTATTCATGCCCTACTTAAGAAACTAAGACCCACCACTCTGGCTGTCGACCTCCTCCCAGCAGACTATCTGCAAAAGGCTGCTGACACCATAGCATACCCCTTCTCAATCTTGATCAACAGAGCCATATCTGAAGCTACTGTACCCACTATATGGAAAATCTCCCATGTCATGCCTCCCCATAAAGGAGGTAGTTCCACTGAACTGTCAAACTTTAGACCCATAGCTATTCTGTCACCTCTAGCTAAAATTATGGAGACGTGTGTACACATACAGCTCATGCACTACCTCACACAGAATAAGCTGTTGTCCAACTTTCAGCATGGCTTTAAGCCACACCACAATACTACTTCTGCTCTCCTCTCTTTCTCAACATCATTAACCACAACCGCAATAATAATAAACTATCCTCAGCACTCTTTCTAGATCTAACCAAGGCTTTTGACATTGCTGACCACAAAATGCTTATAAATACCTTGAAGGCCTTCTCCTTAAACAGCCATGCACTCCAATGGTTTCAATTCTACCTGCATGGCAGACCACAGGCAGTACTATGGCAGGACAAGCTATCATCTTGCCTACCCATCACATTAGGAGTCCCCCAGGGCACGATACTAGGACCTCTTCTTTTCTCCATCTTTATCAACAACCTTCATTCAGTCATCCCAACTGCTACCTGCATTCAATATGCAGATGACTCCACCTTGATTTGTTCTGACACCTCACCAGCTACTTTATTCACATTAACCCAAAATATCTTCAATATAGTGGAAAAATGACTCTCCAATCAACATCTAATCCTAAACCCCAACAAAACAAAGCTGCTGCTCTTCTCCCTAACACACAGGACCCCCCTGCCATTCTTCAACATAACTGCTAACAATGGCACTATTATCTCCCCAGAAGCCCAAACTAAACTACTGGGTGTCACAGTTGATAACCTGAAGTTTGATGTGCATATCAATCAAACTATCAAAACCATTAATAAAAAACTTGGCTCTCTTTACAGAATCAAACCTTTCCTTACCCCACTTGCTAGAACTGCAGTTGCCCATTCCCATCTACTATTAACTCTTCTCTACACCTCTCCTCTATTCTCCAACTTAAACAAAACAGATCTTAATAAACTATCATCCTGCTATAACCACATTGCCAGATTTGCTACTGGCACAGCCTACCAGACACACCACTGTCACAACCTAAATCACCTATGATGGCTTGAACTGTCTAGCCTACTGCAGTTTAACCAGCTAACAGTAGCACATAAAGTCCTTTAACAACCAGAAAATACACCTGCACTAAAAAATATTAGCCCCTATGCCAATACCCGGCCATTGCGCTTATCCACTAGACTCCTAGTTCAAACATACAAATCCAACTACTCAGCTGGGGACTCTCTGTTTTCCAACTCTGTTGGAAAAATATGGAACAGACTCCCAGCTGACTTGACCCTAGAACCCTCACTAACTCAATTCAAAAAAAACTCAAGAAATACTTCAAAACTCATTGGTTATGTCCTTGCACTAACCTCCCGGGATTAGTGACCTCTCTATTACTTAGGTGCCTTACCTTCTTTTACTTCTAACTTTTTTCTACCACACCATTTCAGGAAGGGTAAATTGTATAACTTCTGCTCAATGTGTCTTAAACCTGAATGTAATGTTATGTATATATAACTTTGAAAATAATATTATGTTTTGTAAAGTGTTTTATAATAAGTTAGTACTATATGTGCTAAATGCTGGTATTGCTTATGACTGTAATCTGCCTGAAACCAACATTTACTAAATGTTCAATGTGTATTATTATCTTGGAGCTTTTCTCCCCGGGCCTCCGCTGAAAATGGACATATATCCAGTCAGATAATCCCGGTCAACAAATGTAAAATAAATAAAAATAAGTAAATAAATATAAATCAGTGGAGTAAATTATATCAGCACTAAAACTACCGCGATAGTTACAATTTTTTAAAATAATTAAATAGTAAATTTGGACAGATAGTTCCCAGTTTGTAATATTTAATATAAAACTCATAAATGAGAAGATAGTATTTAGCACTAAGTAGATGCAGAAAGTTTAGTCTTTAATGTATAACCCAGCAGTAATTGGTCAGGCAAAAGACCTGTACCATGTAGTGGATTATTCATACATTTCAGTGCATAATAATTAATCATAATTTAAGTGCACATAAATTTACCAGTGCATGTTAATGCTCTGTGATTTCTTTGTGTGAATTATGCTTTGACAGCCTGGGATGTAGCAACTCAGCACTATTTAACTCTGTAGACTTTTAAATTCAGAGCAAAACATTGTTGCAAACAAGCTGTATAGGACCAGGACAGACCCTCATGAAGGGAAACTGGCCCCAGGTGTGTACTAGGAATTAATCCATATGTGGGGAACTCCTCAGGTAGATCTGTTTGCCTCCATTCACAACAGACAGCTAAAGAATAAATACATTCTGCTCTAGAACACAGACTATCTTAGTTCCATGGTTGGGAATGTTCCTATACACCATTCCACTGATATCCAGTGTTCTTCTAAAGATCCAGAAAGACTCGCCAAAGAAGATAAAGTAAGTAAAAATATAACCAGTGTCAAACCAGACAATTTTAAAAAGGTTGTGACATGCTATTTCTTTCTGTTTTATCACTATAACAAGTCACTTCCAGGCAGGATCAGGGTCTAGCATACCAGGACTTTGGCTTTTTCTGTGGCTTTATTGGAAAGGGTGGATTCTAGAATTATCTTGGAGGCAGCAACTTAGTTCTCTATCCATGCTTTTACAATACATTGCTGGATTCTTTTTCCATGTCCAGATCAGGTTTTCCTAGAACTGTTCTTCATGGGCTTCTGGATTCTCAGTCTTCTTCCACCTCTCTGTCCGTGTAAGCTGTGGTAACTTATCCATACAGCTTAGGCTACTGCACTGGTGACGTAATGATGAACTTACTACAGCTGTGTAAGAAAGCTTACCATAACATTAGTTGTTAGAATATATCAGTAACTGCTCCCTCTCTCTGTCCTCCTTTTTCTTGATATTTTTTTGTCACAGTATGGACATTTTCGTTTTTTCCTCATTTTTCTTAGTATATACTTGACTTTTAGACTTCTAGCCTCTCTTTTTTTCTGGGGCAAAAAAGCTCTGACTTTATGTAACTCGCCTCAAGCTTATCAGCCGTAACTGTACATGGAAGGTTCCCCGAAGTGCTGATGACTGGCCAGTGGTTATATCCTTGGCAGGATATAACTCACACAGCTTAAGCTACTGCAACTTACCCCAACCTCCAAGTTGCATATTTAGTTACCACATCCACCCACTATAATTCTTACACCTATGATACCTTTGCTGTCCCCTGCCTGAGTGTCCCGCCCCAACTGTGCAAGTCATGATGACTGTGCTCTGTTTACCTCTCTGGCTGATGTGGATAGGTGGCTGATGTGGATAGGTAAAGGCTGATGCATAGCATGGCCAGTCAGTGCACTGTAATGCACAGCCAGGGTGTGTTAATGCATGCATCAGTTTTATTCTGTGTCATCCCTGACATGGCCAGTGGTTGTGGACCAGATATCTCCTATTTGCTGGTGTATTGCATACACCTTTTCATTGCATGGGGTACTTCTGCATCCAGTTCCCCCGATGACTCCCTCATCTGATTCCTGCTCTGCTACTAGTACATATCTGTTAAGCAGCATTACAATGTTCACACATTGTAACTACTTTCATACTACCATATTGTGTAGCATGATAGGAACAATGAATATCTTACTGCATGTTTTTGTTGCATAGTGCACCTTGCTACTTAATGGATTCAAGCAGTGAGTGGAAACAAGCTTTCCTAAGTCCAAACATGTGTTCAGCATCATACAGTCTTCAGCTTTTACTTAGGGACTATGCAGTACTCAAGACCACACAATATACTCACAGGACTCTGACAAGGCTAAAGGCACACATATTTATTACCTGAGTACAAAGTTTATCCAGGTTTCTTCACCTGCATTTTTTGATTGGACCAATGTTTTATTTATTTATTTTATTTATTTTACATTTGTTGACTGGGCTAGTCTAACTGGATATATAACCACAGAAGAAGGCAGGTGCCCCAACGTTCACTAGTAATCACAAAAAAAGCACCAAAATCCAGGAAAAGTGACACGAACAGTTTAATTCACTAACGCTGAAACTTCACAACACGTTTTCGTTCTTGACTTCATCAGATACCAACACTCTTGGTGCACTCATCTTAAATATATTAACTAATTAATGGTAGCCAATGACAAACAAATTGATTAATTAGAGTTAGTTAAAAGCACATACACATATATATACACACACAGATTATACTTCCTAAAACCACCATAAAATTCATACCTTATAATAAACCACATATACAAAACTTGAATGCTTGTGAATATAAATTTAAATATATAAAAATGAACCTTAAATAAAACTATGACATTATGTTCTAAAAAATTTTTTTGTAATGACAATATTTGTTAAAATAATATAAAAATCCTATAATTTAGCAGATCTCAATTTTAAAACTGGCTTGAGTGAAATCATGTCATTGAGACCTGGTTTTCTATTTGCTTCTAAAACAATTTGCCAAAATAGTTCTCTGTATTCCACAAGTGTTTCCCAATTCCCCCCTCTAGGGTCAACCGGCACACATTCTAACACAAAAAAATCTAAATGTAGCTAGTTTAAATGCAATGGTATGCTTGTATAATGCATTGTTTTCTTTTTTGGTCCTGATGTCATATAAATGTTCATAGATTCTTTGCTTTAGCATTCTCTCAGTCTTCCCTATGTAAAATGAATCACACTTTGTACAGGTAGCTAAATATATTATACCCTTTGTGTTACAGTTAACATATGTTCCTAGGGTTAATGTCCTTTGTCTAATAGGTAAGTCTAATGTTTGTCCAACATTAAGATGTTTACAATAACTGCAACTTCCACATTTAAATAAACCTACTTTTTTCCTAGTAGCTTTCCCAAACAATTTTTCAGTTGTACCTCTCTCCAAAATATTCTTAATGTTAGTACCCCTCCTATAGGTGAATTTCAGTTCCTTTTCAAAGATACAGTGTAAGTCAGATAGTCTAGCAAAGTTGTTCCATTCCCTATTAACAATTCTTTTTACCAGTCCTGACTGACCATCATAGGTTGTTGTGATACCAGATTCAAAATCCACGCCATTATTTAGGTTGTTTGAATCTTGTCTATCAAATACTCCTCTTATACCTAAAATAGGTGCAAATTTTCCTCCTCTTTCCCTAGTAACTTCACTGCATATTTGATCAAAAAGTTCACTCGGGTAACCCCTATTTAAAAATAACCTTTTCAAAAATCCACATTCATTAAAATAAGTAGTGTCTTCAGAGGTCATTCTACTAAGACGAACTAATTGACCTTTAACTATACTTCTCTTCTGGTTGGGTGGATGTGAACTAGTAAAATGTAAGTATGAGTTTGAAAAAGTCTCCTTTCTAAAAATCCTTGAACTGAAACCATCCTTAGTCTTAGTAATATTAACATCTAAATAATTCAGCATTTGGGTATCATATTTGTATGTGAATTTTAAAAAGTCAGTAGTGTTATTTACGAATTCTAAAAACAAATTAAAATCATCATTATTGCCTTTCCATAAAAAAACATAAGTCATCTAAAAACCTACCATAGAATGTCCAAAATCTACTAAAAACCAAAGTTAATATAAAGGTGTTTTCCCAGTATGACATAATAATATTGGCATAAGTAGGAGCACAATGTGCCCCCATAGCAACCCCCTTACATTGTTTGAAGTATTCACCTTCAAAAAAAATATAATTATTTTTTAATACCACCTCCATTAATACCAAAATTGTTCTGAACTCATTATGAGTAATTCCTGAAAATCCTATTAACATTTCTTCGAACCATTCTAGGCCTATATCGTGGGGAATACTAGTGAACAAATCAATCACATCCAGAGTAACAAAAATCAAACCTTCAGAAAATAAAGATTTGTCCAATTTTGTAAGAAGATCCCAGGAATCCTGAAGTATGTGGGTGTTGTTCTTAAGTACTTTCTTTACCTTACAATCTATGTATTTTGCTAGAGGGGCTGTGATAGAACCTTCTGCAGAAACTATTGGTCTCAAAGGTGGGTCATCTATATCTTTGTGTACTTTCGGTATACCAAAAATAGATGGAACCTTCGGTTTTTCAACATATAAAAATTTGTGTGTCTCTAAATCTATTAGTCCTTCTGTTAGTAAATCATACACCATCATATGTATTTTATTGTATGCCACGTTTATTTCATTGATAGATACCCTAGTGTATTAGTAGAGTCACTTAAAATCTCCTGCATTTTACCTTCATATATAATGTGGTCCATAAGTACCACCCCCCCACCTTTGTCAGGTTTCATAACCCTTAAATTTTTGTTGTTGCTAATTAATTTAAGGGTTTCGTACTCAACCTGAGTTAAGTTGGATTGCATATTATATGTCTTGAGTGACTTCCTTAATTCGTTTTCTAATTCTACTTCAAAATTCTTTAGTTGTGGGTTAAACATACTTTTACGAACTAGTTTACCCTCACTAAGTGTTTTTTTGTTACCATTAAAAAGTATTTCTAGGTTTTTCTTTCTAATAAATAACTTAATGTCAATTAAAAGCTTAAAAATATTGGTTCTCTGTTTGGGTATGAAACCAAAGTCTTTAGAAAACAAGTCAAAAAAGGTTTTATTCACAGTGGTGCTAGAATAGTTAAAAATGTTAAAATCATTGAATGTCCATTTATGCCCATCATTGCAAATATTTAATTCTTCCACCCCATGTGATTCCTCGCTCGAGGCCCCCATTCCCTCACTTGGTAGTTTTTTGAGCTATAATCAATAGGTTCTTTGTACATCAGTCTCTCGGACCTTCTGAGCGGAGGAAAATCTAAAGGCTCTCCTTCATTGTCATCAAATACAGCTGTATCATTTTCACCAACACTATAGGTAAACACCCTCTTTGCAAACTGTCTGGGCTTAGGGTAATGTGTTTTGTTTTTATACTCATTCACATCCCTTTCTATTTTCCCTAGTTTTCTATTTTGCACATCCAAACATTTACTTTCTATATCCTTAAGCAATTTATAATATTTATTCTTATGTTCTTCCACAGTAAAAAGTAAATCATGCGTAATATATTTGTTAAGACGCTCAACATGGCTAAACCTTTTCTCTTTCTCACATTCATTATTAGATATTATAGCCCTCATAATCTCAAAACCACAGTTGTCAAATGCTGTAATCAATTGCTGGTGAAAAGCAGTACCATCAAATACATTATTTGGGTATTTACAAACTCTAAGACCCTTTGGTACAATTTTAAGTTCTAAACAATGTTTTAAGTATGCGTTGTCCATTTCTAGCATTTTGTATTTATGTAAAGAAAAATCCAATTCATCTAACATTTGAGAGTAAGTTTTACTGGCAGTCTGTATAAAAGCTTTCTTGCCAAAGTCATATTTAGCATTGAGAATGTCTCTCAACTGGTGAAAAGTACCTGTATGCTCTCTAGCATTAGTTCCACAGTCTGGGAAAATATTCTCATTTCGCTGATTACGAGAACAGAGTCTGCAATAAATTTGTGTAGCTGTGGATTATTTTGGTGTCCTGCCTTTGGATTGTTTTGCCTTGAACAGTGCTGGAGTTTTCAACATTCGTTGTGCAGTGGCCGTGAATTTATTTACTAACTGGATATATGTCCATTTTCAGTAGAGGCCCGGGGAGAAAAGCTCCAGTGGAATATTACATGGTTATTCAGCAATAAGCAATACATGATTAGAATTAATAAACAAGGTTAGTTATTATGTACAACTATGATAGGAGCAAACAGAGAGAAATACAAAAGTCTAAAGTCTAAAACAAAGAAATAATAATAAAAATTTTTTTTTTTTTAGTGGTCATACTGTGCATAAGAAATAAATTTATTTACATAGATATAATGTAAAGGAAAGTTGTAAGGGTAAAGGGTGAGAAAAGAGACAAAGTAAGGGGAAGGTTAATCTGGATTGGTACAGGGGCAAAGCCATTGACTCTTGAGATGTATAATCAGTTGTCTTTTAAAAAGTGAGAGTGTAGACAAGGATGTGATATCAGAGGGTAGTTTGTTCCACCTTTTTCCAACAGAGTTGGAAAAGAGGCAATCCCAAGCTGAGTTATTAAGTTTGGGGGTATCAACCAGTAGTTTGTTAGAGGAGCGTAGCTGTTTCATGTTATTGTAAGGTGTTACAAGGTTAGAGAGTATAGGTATTTTACTTGGTTGGTAAAGGACTTTGTGAGCTATTAAGAGCTGTTGAAGTATTAATTTGTTAGGAAATTCTATCCAGCCTAGTTGTCTTAGGTTCAGGCAATGGTGAGTACGAAACTGGGATCCTGTAGCAAATCTAGCAATATTGTAGTAAGATGTAGCAAGTTTCTTAAGGTTACTTTTGGAGAGATTAGTATAGATGGGGGAGGCATAGAAGAGTTGAGGTAAGGTGAGATCTAGCTAAGATGGTTCTTGTTTCATGTGTAAGGAATGGTTTGATTCTGTAAAGTGAACCAATTTTTTTGTTAAGTACTTTTATTGTGTTGTTGATCTGTGAGTCAAAGCTTAGATTATTGTCAATTATTATTCCTAGTAATTTTGTAGTTGAGTCAGGAGAAATGAGAGTGCAATCAGTTGATGTGAGAGAGAAATTAAGTGGTGTACATTTACGGGAAGGTGAGAACAGTAACAGTTTGGTTTTCTTGGGGTTGAGGAGAAGGCAACGATCAGAGAACCATTTTTCAGTTGTAGAGAAGGCTTTTTGGGTAAGGGACTGAAGTTCAGTTTGAGAAGTGGCATTGCAGATAATAGTAGAATCATCTGCATATTGTATACAGGTGGTGTTAGGGATAGCTGATTGGAGGTCGTTGATAAAGATTGAAAATAAGAGGGGGCCTAGGATAGAGCCTTGGGGTACTCCTAAAGAGGTAGGAAGGAGATTAGATATTGAATTTTTCCAAAGCACTGCCTGCTGACGGTTATCTAGGTAGGATGTAAACCATGTTAAAGAAGGGGTGTCAAGTGAGAGGGATTTTAGTTGCTTTGTTGTTCATGTACTTAACGTCTGTGTGGCTTTATCTTAAATATAATAATAGGTGTCATCCTTAACTCAATCTCCATTTTTTTCTAATGTATGCATTTTTTATCCCTGTTTTTCTAAATGTTATACTGGCAGCTTCTACCCTTAGCTTACTTATTGGAAGCCTTTCTTCAAAAACTGAATTATTAGCTCTGGTCTTTAAGCTTTCATTTTTATAAATGTAGACCCACAGTTTTCCAAATCTAATTTAACTACATTCCCCTCTCAACTCAAAGTTCTACATTGACAGTGTTTTCAAAAGGTTGCTTCATTAATTGACACCTCTTTCTTTTATCCTTTCTAGCCATTGTCAACCACACCTCTTCTTTTGCATTTTAAGAAGCACAATAAAACAGTTAATGAACTCAGTAGCCCTGTTGCCTGTCAGCCCTTCATATTAGATGGTGCATCAAATTTTATTGTAGGATTATTGATGATCTATTCCTATTATGAGTAGAAGGGGTAAAGAAAATACTGGATGTTTATATTTTTATTAACAATTCTTCTGAATATTTGAAATTTAAATGTAGCAAGAGTGATAGCAGCATTCTTTACCTGTATTTGCATCTACACAAATAAAATAATAGTCAGTAAAGTTTATAAAAAGGAGGCAGTAAACAATACTTTTTTTTTTTTTTTATTTTACTAGTGCACATCCAAAATAACTTAAAAAAACAGTATTTATTTATTTATTTGTTTGTTTGTGCTTGTTTGCTAGGAAAGCCCGACTAGGCAGAACCCATTTTCAGTGGAAACCCAGGGAGAAAAGCTCCATCACAATACATTTATATTAACAAGTGAATTTCAGACAGTTCTCAGAAAAAAACAACAGTTACATTTCTGGGGAAAAAGCAAACATAATTACAAGACCGGTATATACAATAATGTATTCACATCAATAATTATAAGTCTGTACAGTTCTTGTAGCTCTAAAATCTTGCAGGAAACAAATGGATTGATACTGTAGAAGGGAAAATATTGTTGTAAAGAAGTTTAGTGTTCTTACATTAAAGAAAGGCTTGCACGTTCAAGATATGTAATAAAGTAAGTTAAAAAATGTATGAAAGGTTTGTAAAGAATTCAAGAGATGTAATGAAATAAGTTATAAAGTTATGTAAGGGGGAGGGGTGATATCAGTATTATACAGAGGGCTAGTGATAATAGCATTTTTCTGAGAAAGCATAGTATAGGATTAGTTCTGTTTAGGCTGCTGGTTCCAAATTAGTGTTTATAACTTAGGTATACAGGGGATGCATGAGAGGGGTAGAACGGTGGATTGAGATAGAACAAGAGAAATATGAGATGTGCTATTTAAGAGGGAGGTGAAGAGGAGTGTATTGATTCAAGTGCAGGGTGGAAAGATGTTTTGGATGGCACTCACAGCATTTTTAACCCTGGAGCAGGTTACTGGGCATGCAACATGAGGTTAGCGACTAACATGCACAACCCCCTGCCGTCATTGGAAGAAAGCACTGCCCTTCTCTGCTTGGGTGTCACTGTTTGGAAGAATGTAGGAGCTATCAGAATCTCTCCTCCCAGGGGAAGGAATGGGCTAAATAGAGAGAGCTTAATGGCCATGATGTCAGGAACAAAAAGACCCCCCCCTAAAAAAAAATGAATGCACATCAAAAAACATTTAGACTGACTTAATCAGAAACATATTAACTTCAAATTTGCTAAATGAGATAATTAAGACAGCAATTCTTTTGATTTCCCTTTCAAACCATATGGGATGTGTAGCAGACCTCTCAACCAATCGGGGACAAATTTCAACTGAATCAGGGACAAGTCAAGAAAAAATCAGGGACAGTCAGGGACACTTTTAAAATATTAGTGCTATTAATTTGAAACATTGACAGAATCAGAGCATATGAATTATAATACACATTTTCTGAAGTAAAAGAATTCTATAACTCTTAATTATTGTCATTATTCATTAAGTGTAATTCACCACCTTTCCTCCAAAAGTCACTAGTTTTAGAAGGGATTAAGAGGGACAGAGCTAAAATTTGAGTCAAAATCAGGGACGTCCCTGAAAATCAGGGACAGTTGAGAGGTATGATGTGGAGTTACAGCCCTACACGTGGAGGTAAGGGGGGGCTTAGAAGTTTTATTTGGATTTTTGATATTTTAAGTTTTGACCTAAAATTTTTGTTGGGTTTTGGTTCGTGGAGTATGTCATTCCTGGGACTATACGTAACTTGTATGGAAGGATAGATTGGAGTATAGAGAATTGGCGTGGCAACTGAAATTGGGTGACACACACTCCCCAGCATTAACTAACTATACATTTAAAATAAATGTGCTAAAACTGAGATCTACCAAATTGCAAACGGTTTTCAGTATAGCATATTACTTTCGTGTAGTTCACATGAGGCTATTTGCTGTTTTTTCAAAGACATCAACATTTCTTATATATTTTTACATATATTTTATGTGTATTTTTAGATAAAATACTTTTTTTAACATTTCTATTTCATGATGTTTGCCTTAAATGTTTTTAATTATAGTATTTATTTATGATTTAAGGTGGAGAATGTATTAAAACTTAATATAGATCTGTTGAATGATGGCCTATTTTTAACACACGTGAGTAGTTCTGTTTTTTATATAAAGTGATTATTGATTTTTATTTTTTAGATTTCGATGAAGTTTCTTTGAACCTGATGAGATTGATAAAGCTTAATTCTTTATTAAAGTTCTGTTTCCTGGACTGTGATTTCAGTGTTTCTTTTGTTTTGTTTTCAGAGATTACTGTGTAAGGTAATGCTACCTGTTTGTACTTGAATTGTACACTATCATATATATGTGTGTGTGTGTGTGTGTGTGTGTGTGTGTGTGTGTGTGTGTGTGTATATATATATATATATATATATATATATATATGTGTGTGTGTGTGTGTGTGTGTGTGTGCATTTATATATATATATATATATATATATAAGCACTGAAAACTCTCAAATGTCGACGTCTATTTAGTCAAGATTGACAATCCCTAAGGTTGTGGAATATGCCCCTTTCCCTGTGATCTTAGAGCTGATATATATATATATATATATATATATATATATATATATATATATATATATATATATTTATAAAATTAGCAGGGGTTATGGGGGTGCAGGGGGGGAGGGTTTGCCCATGTGTGAAAAACAGTACTGTACTCTTGCATGCTGCAAGGTTGTTTCTTGGAGCATGCTCTGTTGCATATTTTTCTCAATGTTTGTGTGTAAGTGTTTTGTCAATATTTACGTGTTTTGACTGCGGTAAGCATACCCAATTTATGTATGTATATGTGCGTGTGTGTGTTTGTATATATATATATATATATATATATATATATATATGTATATATATATATATATATATATATATATATATATATATATATATAGATGGATAGAAAGAGAGAGACATAGATATATACAAAGAGAGAGGGAGAGATGTAAATGCTTTTGTAGCACAGTCTGTGTCCCATAGAATATGCAGTCTGCTCACACTGGGTAGTTATAGGCACTCCACCCCCCGAAATGCATTATATTAATAAAACTGACCCTTAGCAGCATTCTATAAGTATAGAATGTGTTGTGAACTGTATTTAAAAATAAATAACATTTCTCATTTATACTATCTGGTTATACATTTATAATTTTGTTAGAAGAGTAGATGTCGTTATCCATATTTATGTAGATGCACTTCTCTTCTGGTTGAAAGAGATAGTACAGCATCTTGACGCCTGTCAGTAAGAAAGCAAGTGCTCCTGCATTACTATAAGAAGGTCATGGTGTTTATAAGTAGATGTGGAGACTTTAAGCCCACCATTAACAGTGAGTGTAGGGTAAAGTTGGTTTTTGAAAACATATCCACATCTGTGCAAACACAGGCACCCCACTCACATCCTTTAAAGCCTCTCTTACATATGATATTCCGGCATAAATCACCTAGCCTACTGAGCCTATTAGGACTAAGTGACTTAAAGTACATTTGGCTATAAAAAGAAAAAAAAAGCTTTTACATGGAGGGTCTTCATACCAGTGTGAAGTGGTATGAATAGTCTGGTCCATTTTCTTTAAGCTAAATTAATTATGCTCTATCCATAATTCATTTCCTTTATACTCTGTAAACATCAATATGTTATTTCCCCCACCTTCATACACTGTACCTGCTTGTCATCACTTCCTGGTGCACCATTTATTCTGTTCCCTTAACTTATTCTGTGTACCCTAGATCAGATACCATCAGGCAGCAGTTGGTCATCCATCACAGAGACACACACACACACACACACACACACACACACACACACACACACACACACACACACACACACACACTAGGATTTATATACATATACAGAACCCCCTACACAGACACACACCTGCACTTGAATGCCTCCTCATGCACATGCACACATAGTCCAGATGACTACCTGTATCATCAATCTGATAAGGGTGAAATGCATGGGTGTATGCAGCTAAATTGCTGAGTACTCTACATGGAAATTGCCTAGGGCACATGTCTGGGAATCACAATACTGGGCAATTTTCCCTACAGAGTAGTGTAACAAATGCTGATGGATCTAATTAGCATAGGTCCACCCTGACTACCAAATCTTTTGCTGCTCAGTAGAGCAAAGCAGAGCTATGCTGCTGAAAAGAATAGTAATATTCTATGAAATGGGATAGTCTTGCATACTGTGCTAGTTTTCTATGAATTCCATCTTATGTGTATTCAAGAGAATGGAAGATGACCCAAACCCCAGTGCAGAGAATCACATGCACAGTTCTTTCTTTAAGAGTTGATCCCTACTGAAATGTCAGACTCAAAATGCTGAGTGCCTACAGTAAAAAAAAAAAAAATGAAAAAGCCAGGAGAAGCTCAAACATTATTCTTTTCCTTTAAACTTCTTTTTTTTGGGGGGGCAAGCTCCCCTGCACCCCTGAACTTATATGTAACACTCCAAAATCGCCATACCTTGGAGAAAAATGAATATTCCAGGAAATAACAATCTTAACCTGGTATATGTAAGTTCGTTTTTTCGGCCATTCAGTGTCTGTGTTTAGGACTCGCTCTAGTTGGTCTTGACATTTCAAATGGTTACATTAAGAGCAGGAAACCCAGTCAGTTGAGTTTAAGCTCTATTCCTAAGGACTCCTCCCCATCATTGAGGACATAGCTGTTCTGCTTGCAGCTGACAATTACCTGCCACCAGGGTCTGACCTCATCCACTGGGTTCACTGGGCACTCCTTCCTCAACCAGATTATTCCAACCCATGCTCAGAGCCAGTGAAGAGATTAAGCTCCTGGTGCAGCATCATAGTTGCTGTCAGTGAGTGCTTTTTGCTTATTAAATCCTAAATTCCCTTTCCTTCATGTCTGCACATTAACATCCAGAGGAATGACATACAATGGATAAATGCTGATGTGTCTTCCTGCTTCCACTGTCCTGTGCCCATTCTGTCATAAGCCACTACCCCCTGTGTGTCCTCAGCCTCCAACAGGGATCGAATGTAGGGGAGGGTGCTCATACATGTGTATCTTCACACATTAGGATGGGCATGGCCATCCTTCCCTTGCCAGAGCCTCAGATGGTTGAGTCGTTAATTGAACTCAGGTCACCTGGGCTGTAGTTAGGACTTTATCCTTTTATGCCACAGTGCTGGTTGTCCTCAGTATAGAACTTGATTACCTTCCATTAATGCAAGGACCGGTACTAGTGTGGGTGGTGGTATAGTCACGGCTGGTCTGAAGACAGAAAAAGAAACATAAAGAGTGCTGTGTTTTATAGCTTCTTGTTTTTGTACAAAGGGTAATTAATATATCAAATGTGGACAACCCAACATAGAAAATCATTTGCCCAGTTCTTTTAAGGGCTGAAAAACCTGTTTGATAGATTTGCTAATTGATATTTTTGTATGAGGGAGGTCCATGTTCTGCAGAAATAAAGTTTGCAATTTAAGCACAACTTTTGCAAAGGTTCACGTCCTTCTTTCCCACACAACAGCCAGTGTTGAGTGAGGAAACCAGTCATTTCTTCAGCACATATCCATATCTGAGACAAAACTCCCTCTCACATATTAGCTGTTGCTCAGTAAGTGAAAAGAGTAACTGTTTGTAACCACATAATTGCCTGATAACATTAATAATGACTATTTTTAATAGGGTGAGTGCAGTAGACACACAGTCACTTTTAACTGGTGAATGTCTGGTCAAAGTCACATAGTACATAATGATGTGCTTCTTTGCAGCTAAAAACCACTGGGTTAGACAAAATTAGAACCCATAGCATTCTGCTCCATAAACATACACATAATACATTGCACTAAATAGCACATGCCATTTTTCTACTCTTGTGTTTTATTTAAGCTTTTCAGAGGTACTTTCCTCAGATCTAACTATAAATCAGTTGTAATACTGTTCCTCGTTATCACAAATCTATACTGACCCATAGTTAGAAGGGTTATTGGCTGTCAGAATTATTAACAAACTGATTCCAAGTTGCGTAATGAACTGGCTGACTTTCTTTGTCCATATACTCTCTTTCAGGTTCTTTTGTTAGTTGGGCATGTGTCAGTCCTTCTAAACAAGGAGATTGTAGTGGTGACTGGTTCCACTTGATTTGGAGTATCTTACTTCAGTACATTCAACATGTGTTCTTGGTGGTAGATTTTTCTTTGCTTGTTTATTCTCTTGACATTCCAGATGGCCCACCAACAGGTGATTCAGCCCTTTTTCTTAGGCATCCATACAGTAGGCCGTGTACTAGTAAGAAGTTGCCTAGTTGTAGAAGTGCATATCTACGAGTGGGACGATATGTCCATTTTCTTCTCTCATGTCTGGCTTGTCTTGGCAGCATTGTTATTGTTCAGTGATAGTGTGACATGAGTTCACTTTAACAAATGGCAATAGGACTGCCACTGATATACCCACAGCCGAACCATTTGCTTCATGGATGTCTGGCCTTCATTTGAACTCATTCAGATATGGGCTTACTCTTTCTTTTGTCATTCGTAGAAGGGAAATCTTATCTGGAGTGCTGGATACTTTTACCTTAGAAGAGTCACATGGCTTGGAGCAGTTGAAAACATCAGCTTACTGGGATCATAAGTAGAAATATATTTCACTGATGCAAGCATCCAACTGGAGCAGCACTTAATTAAAAAGGAAAACCAGTTCAAATCAACTATATTTAATGCATAAAGTGTTTGAGCATTTTGTTACCTAAATGCATTGTTGTTTTCATCCTACCCAACTGTTAGCCTAACAGTTGCTGTGGACAGCTGCAGCATTCCCCCCCCCTATTTACATCATCAGCACTAGACATTCCACTTCAGAAATCATACAGGTGAGTTACTGAGCAATCATTTATCATCAGCAGCTGGGGCAGTGTTGCTATAGTGAGCTCACACACCTTCTGATGCTGTTAGGAGAGGGGCACATGCGTTGGTAAGTGTGCTACTGAATAGAGTACTGCTGTAAAAGTCATCATACCTATCACACAGAAATGCTGAAATAATGCAGCTCCAGTATAAAATTTACTGTCAACTTCACTTAAAATATCCAGTGCAGACGGTTCTAAATGAACCTTAAAATCCTGTTCCATTTACCTCTGACTTAAATGATTTTAGCTGACTGCCATTTGTGTTTTATTTGACTTTATTGTATGTTTCACATTAACTAATTTACCTTGGTATGTGCTCCTCTTACTGAGCAATGCCTAGCGTGTATGTCACTGTAAACAGATGATTCCTCAGGGCTTCCAGATAATTTGCAAGGATAATTTACAAGAAGGGAATGGTTGCCAATACTGCTCTAATAAGCCTGACTTTATGATTATCTTTTTCTTTCAGAGTGGTCGAGTGATAGATAGCATTTGGCTGGTGAAAGATTACCATGATGCTTCTGCTTGGTTATAGTGAATAAGGACAATTGGAGAGTAAAACCAAGAAGATCTTAGGAGCCTGCCTCACTGAGTTTAATAGTTATACTTGATGAAGAAGATTTTAGTCATAAAACTGATATCTTGGTTTGCCTATAGTACTGACAATTACTCTTAAATTTTATGCCATCATAATTATTTCTACTGTTTTATTCATCATTTACCAGGGTAAAATGTGAAATATTCCAATTTTATTTTGATTAAAAATTAATAATATTTTAGGAAGTGGCATAAGTATGATTACTTGGTAATTCTAGTGTTTATTGGTTCATAATCATTCTGATCCCAGCTCATACTGCATATTTAACTGAATGGTACTGAAAGCAGTTTTTGCTGAAAACAGTTCTTCGGTCTAGGACCACCAGATTTTAGAAAATGTTTTTACATTGTCCCCTTCTTTCAAGATGCTGACTTCTTGTAGTTGATTTTGTACTGTCAGATTGTGGAGGTGAAGGTGGTGGAACAGTCTTGCACATAAATCTGGTTGTTCCTTAAGTACTGTTTATTTAAATAACTATGTTTTGAAAATGCTTACAAATAATAGTGATTAGTAGAATGAAGAGACTTTTTTATTCTGAATAAAATGACAAGATTCAAGAAAGGGATTTATCAACAAAAATAGCTGGTGCCTTGAGCAGACATAAGTTCGCTATAAAATGTATATTTTGCTGTATAATATTATTGACTGTTAAGAGATATTTTCAATTTATGTACTTGGCAATAACAATGTATTATTTGCAGGGAAATGCATCTTTTAATATTCTTTTCTACTAAATTTGGAGTTATTATACCGCAGTAGTGGTGCTGTGGTAGCGTTGTCACCTCACAGCAAGATGTTGTCCTGTTCGATTCTCAGCTAGATCGTCTTCTGTGTGGAGGCATGCATGAATGTGTGTGCCTTCGTTGAAGGTTGTGCATCAGGGCTGGTAACTCGGCATGTAAAAATCCACTACCAAACATTAGCGGACCGGAGTTCCACTGTGGCGACCCCTAACCGGGATAAGCCAAAAGACACAACAACTACATTTGGAGTTATAGTTTGATTAAAAGAAGTCCAAACAATGGGATTCATATATTGTAATAGCTGTGTGCATTCATCATCTATGCCTTATGTGTTTGTTCTTGAACTTCACTAAATTTCTTTTGTTAGCAAGTGTGTTTCTTTTTGTAAAGAGAATCTGCATGTCTTCTCTTAAATACATATTTTACAATTATTTTAAATAAATTGAAATACAGACAGTTTGGGAATGATAAAAATACGTCTAATTTGGAAAAACAAGTTGGCATGTTTCAATGTGGCAAATGTAAGATATGTAGGAGGGTTAAGAACCTATCAGGCAGTGCTATAAATGGGGTTAAATATTTTGCTGAATACAAATTCAATTGCTGCTCTTGTGGTGTAGTTTATATCATTGGTTGTGACTGTTTAGTACCAAAATATTATATAGGTCAGACAACGCGACAACTCAAAAGTCGTATATTAGAACATATTGGGGATGTACGTAATGCTAGAACGAGCAGTCCTATATTTGAACATTTTCAAAATACACACAAAGGGTCTGCAGATTCATTATTTTTTAGTGCTTTAGCAAAACCTAATGCTTCTTTTGGAGGTAATTATTTAAAAAGTCTATTGAATTTAGAAAGTAGATTTATCTTAAAATATGGAACATTAAAACCTCGAGGGTTAAACTTAGAAGTTAATTTAAATGTTTAATCAACATTCTAAGTCATTTTGATAGGTATTTATTGTCATAGAGTTGATAGAAATAGTATGAATTGTGCATTGTCTCTTTAAATCTGAATGTTGTCTTAATTAATCATTTTCAATTATATGTAATTATGTCTAATTGGCAGTATCAGTATATATACTGCATTTGAAAGTTTGTGTGTTATTCCCTTGAAGGCTGTTGGAGCCGAGGTACCGGAATAAATTTTTATCTTGCATTCCTGCTTTACTTGGTTTGTCAAATAACAATCATTTATCATCAGCAGCTGGGGCAGTGTTGCTATAGTGAGCTCACACACCTTCTGATGCTGTTAGGAGAGGGGCACATGCGTTGGTAAGTGTGCTACTGAATAGAGTACTGCTGTAAAAGTCATCATACCTATCACACAGAAATGCTGAAATAATGCAGCTCTAGTATAAAATTTACTGTCAACTTCACTTAAAATATCCAGTGCAGACGGTTCTAAATGAACCTTAAAATCCTGTTCCATTTACCTCTGACTTAAATGATTTTAGCTGACTGCCATTTGTGTTTTATTTGACTTTATTGTATGTTTCACATTAACTAATTTACCTTGGTATGTGCTCCTCTTACTGAGCAATGCCTAGCGTGTATGTCACTGTAAACAGATGATTCCTCAGGGCTTCCAGATAATTTGCAAGGATAATTTACAAGAAGGGAATGGTTGCCAATACTGCTCTAATAAGCCTGACTTTATGATTATCTTTTCTTTCAGAGTGGTCGAGTGATAGATAGCATTTGGCTGGTGAAAGATTACCATGATGCTTCTGCTTGGTTATAGTGAATAAGGACAATTGGAGAGTAAAACCAAGAAGATCTTAGGAGCCTGCCTCACTGAGTTTAATAGTTATACTTGATGAAGAAGATTTTAGTCATAAAACTGATATCTTGGTTTGCCTATAGTACTGACAATTACTCTTAAATTTTATGCCATCATAATTATTTCTACTGTTTTATTCATCATTTACCAGGGTAAAATGTGAAATATTCCAATTTTATTTTGATTAAAAATTAATAATATTTTAGGAAGTGGCATAAGTATGATTACTTGGTAATTCTAGTGTTTATTGGTTCATAATCATTCTGATCCCAGCTCATACTGCATATTTAACTGAATGGTACTGAAAGCAGTTTTTGCTGAAAACAGTTCTTCGGTCTAGGACCACCAGATTTTAGAAAATGTTTTTACATTGTCCCCTTCTTTCAAGATGCTGACTTCTTGTAGTTGATTTTGTACTGTCAGATTGTGGAGGTGAAGGTGGTGGAACAGTCTTGCACATAAATCTGGTTGTTCCTTAAGTACTGTTTATTTAAATAACTATGTTTTGAAAATGCTTGCAAATAATAGTGATTAGTAGAATGAAGAGACTTTTTTATTCTGAATAAAATGACAAGATTCAAGAAAGGGATTTATCAACAAAAATAGCTGGTGCCTTGAGCAGACATAAGTTCGCTATAAAATGTATATTTTGCTGTATAATATTATTGACTGTTAAGAGATATTTTCAATTTATGTACTTGGCAATAACAATGTATTATTTGCAGGGAAATGCATCTTTTAATATTCTTTTCTACTAAATTTGGAGTTATTATACCGCAGTAGTGGTGCTGTGGTAGCGTTGTCGCCTCACAGCAAGACGTTGTCCCGTTCGATTCTCAGCTAGATCGTCTTCTGTGTGGAGGCATGCATGAATGGGTGTGCCTTCGTTGAAGGTTGTGCATCAGGTCTGGTAACTCGGCATGTAAAAATCCACTACCAAACATTAGGGGACCGGAGTTCCACTGTGGCGACCCCTAACCGGGATAAGCCAAAAGACACAACAACTACATTTGGAGTTATAGTTTGATTAAAAGAAGTGCAAACCATGGGATTCATATATTGTAATAGCTGTGTGCATTCATCATCTATGCCTTATGTGTTTGTTCTTGAACTTCACTAAATTTCTTTTGTTAGCAAGTGTGTTTCTTTTTGTAAAGAGAATCTGCATGTCTTCTCTTAAATACATATTTTACAATTATTTTAAATAAATTGAAATACAGATGAAGTATGTTTTATAACCTTGCTACAGTATGTGTATATTTTTAGCAAAAAAGTATGTAGGTTTGCCATAGCAATGCTATGACTGTCTTAGCAACAGCTACACTATCCAGCTATGACAGTTACCATTTGAATATCTGAGACTCGTACAAAAATTCCCACAGCAGTGACAAAATGTGCAAATGTGGAAGATTTGTATACCAGGGTTGAGACTGCTGTGTCTTGGAGTGTTCCCCATTGTCCTAGGTATAGTGATTTCAGAGTCATTATATTTAAGTAATGGGGTATGAGGTATGCTGGAGGGTGGTGGTTCCCTGTAGAAATTGTTTTGAAAGGATAACAGTGACATTTGTCTTTACCTTTCTCCTTTTAAATTGTTTTTTTTTTTTTTTTTTTTTTTTGCAATTTAAAAAATTGTAGATGTTCATCATTCTCACTGCTGCAGTAGCCTATGAGTTATATTCTGTCAAGGATATAGCAACCAGACAAGCTTCCATAAACTTGTATCCCCTTCCTCACTGTCAGTCTGTCTGCTTGTAGGCTAAGTCCCTTTTGAAGGGAGCTAATCCAGAGGGACTAAAAATCTTCAGTACTTTCTTGCTGCCTCATGCAGGATCAGCAGTTGGCTCAAAGCTTCCTTTCAGACACTTAATACTCTTTAGGGGAACCCTTCCACACTATTTTTTATTAATATAAATGTATTTTCTACTTTTTAATTATTTGTTGTCAGAAATGAAGTATATCATCTTAAGATACTTGTTAACTTGTGTGAGTTACTTTCTTATGGCTTGTTTTACTCTTCAATCAAAGTTCATTTGTTGGCTGTTTCAGTATGTCTGCCTATGGATTCCCCTCTTTTCAAGGCATTCTTATGTCAAAATGTTTTTGAGAGGAGTTTTGAAATAAGAGATTGCCAAGAAAACTGGTGACCCCTCCTTGGGATATTAATTTTAGAAACACTAACACTTGATCCATTTGTACATGCCCATCTGGCTGATTGAAGGTTCTTAACATGGGAACAGCTTTACTGACTGCTCTGATGTCTGCAGTAAGAGTATCTGAGTTGCAGGCTCTTATGGTGGATCATCCTTATCTTATTTCCACAGAAATATAGTTTCTTTGTGAACTAATCTTTTTTATGCCTAAAGTGGTATCCAAGTTTACTTCAAGCCAAACTATGCATCTCACTATGTTCTTCCCTGAACCCAGAAATGTGGGAGAAAAGATATTTCATACTTTGGATGTCCACAGACAGCTTAGGTACTATCTTGACAGAACAAAATCTTTCAGAACTTCTGACCAGTTGCTATTTCTTGTGAAGGTAAGGAGAAGGGACAACCTGTGTTAAAGCAGACTGTTTTCAGATGTTTTTCTCAAGATATTACCTTTTGTTATTCCCACCATAACAAAAGTATTCCAAGCAGGGTCAAGGCCCACTCTGCCAGAGCCTTGGCTTCATCTATGGCTTTTTGGAAGGGTTGGATTCAAAAGGATTCTAGAAGCAACAACTTGGTCTGCTGTACATACTTCCTTTTTTAAATCTAGGTCAGGCTTTGCTACGACCATACCCCAGGAGCCCTAGACCATTCTCCTTTTATCTCCCAGTTGCTCTAAGCTATGGTAATCTACCCATATAGCTTAGCCTTCTGCAACAGTGATCAATATGAAGAACACAGTATAGTTGTGTAAGTAAACATACCATAACTGTAGATGTTTGAATGAATACTGCTACAGTAGCCACTCCTTTTCACCATTTCCCCTTGTTTTTTAGTGTGTCTTTTTTGTCAGCATGTTGATACTTGATTTATGTCCTTCCCTATCATTGTTGCAGTATGCCTTACTAAAGGGATCCCCTGCCAAGGGTAGCCCAATACCTGCACAGCATAGTAAAGCAGTAGTTTTTTTAAGGACGTTGTTCATCAAACGTATGCTCCCCAGTCATGGTGTAGGGCATAAAGATGACATATGAACTTACCTATATTGGAACAACTTTGCTGCCAGTCCGAACTCCATGTTTGATTGTTGATGTGAACGTTCCTTCATTTCTGCTGATTTCCGAGTTATTTTCAGGTAAGATGCCTATCTTCATATCCCTATTCATCCCCATTTCAGGAAATGTTTGCATTTCTCTGTTTCTTCCTTGCATTTTCAGTTCTCTGCTTTGTCCTTTGGCCTTTCTTCTGCCCCAAAGGTCTTCACCGAATGCCTTGCTGTTTTGATTGCCTTTTGCAGAATGATGGGGATACATATCTTTCCATACCTGGACAACCTGCCCATTCAGGCCTCCTCTCCAGAGATCCTGCTTCAGCACCTCCACTATGCTATTTGCCTCTTGCAAAGCCTAGGGTTTATGGTAAATTTTCAGAAATCTTCCTGACTCCTTCTTAGAATCATGTTTTTTCTTGGGTGCAGGCTCTAGACCATTCCTGCCTCCAACAAAGACTCTCACTCTAATTGCCTTTTTTCAATCCCTTCTTCCTCAAGTCTTAGTTATGGCTAGGGAGTTTCTAAGCTGTCTGGGTTACATGCCTTCCACCATTCCAATGCTTCCTCTAGCCAGGCTTCATATGAGGAAGCTGCAGTGGTTCCTAAAGTCAGCATGGCTTTAACATTTTCATCCTTTAGACTTTCTAGTTCCTCTTCTTCTACACCTAAAGCTAGAGCTTCAATGGTGGATGCATCAGCTGTCTCACAACCCAAGGCTTCCTTTTCAGACCCCAGTCCCCTCTCAGGAAAATTTTTTCGGATGCCCCAGACACAGGGTGGGAGCTTCTTTCAGCCCTGTAAAGCTTCAGGGCCTGTGGAGCATTCATCAGAGAGAGGGCCATATCAACATCAAGGAGATAAGTGCTCTCCTTCTTGCCCTTCAGGCCATTCATACTCTTTTTCTTCCAGGGCTTTTCAAAATCTTTACAGACAATACCACAGTGATGTGAAACATCAACAAACAAAGGGGGGACATGGTCATATCTCATGTGAGACTAGCTCTGAAGGTTTAGGATCTGGCTGTCCAGCATCAGATGACTCTACAGGCTGTTTATATTCCTTCAGAACAGAACATTGGGGCAGAATCCACAGACAAGTGTTTTTGGACATTGTTCACCAGTGGGGTACTCTTCAGGTAAATCTTTTTGCCTCCCCTCAGAACAGACAACTTCCTCTCTTTTGCACCAGAGTCCTAAGTCCTCTGACATGGAAGGTGGTGTTTCTATGCGCCTTTCCTTCTCTTTCTCTCATACCAAGTGTCCTGCACAAGATAGACCATGACTCCCTTCAAAATCTTGTTGGTGACTTCCTTTTGGCCTAGACAGAATTGGCTCCCTCTTATTCTGCATCTTGCCAAGGGCAATCATCACACTTCATTTCACAAGGTGGACTGGCTTACACAAGACAAGGAGTCTGTACTCCATCCTCACTTGTCCACTCTTCAGCTGACACTGTGGGTGATAGGGTTTTGATCCCTTTTAGGCACATTTTTTCTAAGGATGTGCTATTGGTTCTGCATGGATTTCCTCCGGGTGCTCCAGTTTCCTTCCACATCCCAAAGACATGCTGTAGGTGGATTGGACACTCTAAATTGGTCCTCGGTGTGAGTGCGTGCATGTGTGTGCCTTCTGTGGAAGTTTGGGCACCGGGCTGGCAACTTGACACCGTAAAACTTCACTGCCAGTCATGAGCGGACAGGTGGTCACTGTGGTAACCCCTAACCAGGAAAAGCTGAAAGAAGAAGAAGATGTGCTATGGGTTCGGCAGGAGGCCAGGAAACCCACTACCAGGAAATCTTATTTGTCAAAATGGAAGAGAATTTCTGTGTGATGTCTTGTTCGTAACCAGGATCCACTTTCTGTGGAAGTTCCTTTTTTTCTCTGCTATTTGTGTGAATTGCTCCATGCTGGGTTGACATACTCTTCAGTTAAAACTCACCTTTCAGCTATTTCTGCTTGCTTGCCTTTGACTCCTTCTTTGACTTCTAGATTTAAGGTCAAACAATTTCTTAAAGACGTCCTTCACATTAGGCCTCCAAGGAATCTATTCCTCCTTCCTGGAACCTTCATTTTGTTTTTGAAAATCTGACTCAGACTCCTTTTGAGCCTGCAGCTTCAACTTCCTTGCAACGTTGTACATGAAAGACTGTTCTTCTTTTGACCCTTAGTTCAGCTAGATGTGTGTCTGAGCTTCAGGCACTTAGAGATATCCCTCTTTTAGTTTTTCATAGGTTCCAGGTGTCTGTTTGAAGTATTTCCTCTTTTATGCCCAATATGGTTAATGAATTGTCTCTTAATCAGTCTATTAATTTGCCCACTTTCTTCCCTTCTCCACAGTCTGCCATTGAGAAGGTACTTCACACCTTGGATTTCCATAGGCAGTTCTGATATTTGGATAAGACTGAGGCTATTTGCAAGTATAAGCAACTTTTTATTTCCTTTCATCCTAGATCTCTAGATTTGGCTGTTTCTAAACAAACAATTTCTTCATGGATTTCTGAGGCCATTTCTTTTTGTTACTTCTTTCATAGGAAAAGCATTTCTACTTCTGTAAAGGCTCTTTCTACCAGGGCTGTGGCTTCCTCTGGTGTTTATTTCAAAGGATTGGATACCAGTTCCATCCTTGAGGCTGCTACTTGGACTTCTGTTGATACTTTTACTAAACATTACAAGCTGGTTGTGGTTTCCAGGGCTAGATTTTAATTTGCAAGGGCTATCCTGCATGGCTTTCTTGAGGGCACTGGTGGGCTTTCCTCCTCTCAAGTTTTTTCTTGCACTTTTGTACTCTCCCTTTAGTAAGGAATACTGCAACAGTGACATGGAAGGACATACTACAGTTGTGTAAATTCTTACTATAACAGTAGATGTCCTTCCCTTCACTGTTGCAGTATTCCCTCCCTCCCTCCCTCCCTCCTACCCCTTTTCTGTTTAGTCCTTTTTCTTTTTTTTCTTTCTGGATGCACGTGTTCCTCCTTTTCTACTTGGACTGTGGTTTCTCCTGGGGCTTTTCAGTTCTGCGGTAGGTACATCCACACATCATCTTTATGCCCTACACCGTGAGTGAGGAGCATACATGTGACATACAAAGTCCTTAAAAAACTAAGGTTTTGGTATGCTGGACAGGCGTTGGACTACCCTTGGGAGGGATTCCCTTTAGTAAGGAATACTGCAACAGTGAAAAGAAGGACATCTATTGTTATGGTAAAATTTTGCACAGGTTTACTTTCTTGTTCCTAGAAATGCCCTCTTAGGGCTCAGTTTCCTTCGCTCAGTTGGCATGAAAGGTCTGAAGGGGTTGGCACCTAAACCTGTCTTTTACTCAGCTCATTTTGAGCTGACTAACAGTTTGGGTGTATTAAAGGTGCTCTGAAGCTTTAAAACCTGGCCTGCTGTTAATAGCTTATACAGTATTTACAGTCTTGGCTTTCTAGTTACCAAGCATCTATTTAAGCTATAGCTTTTATTCCAGAATGCTTCTCATCCCAAAAAGGAGTACTGTTGGAGACCAGTTTTGATCTTTTCTCCCAATCTTTTTGTAAAGATTCCAAAGTTCAGATGTTGACTCTTCAAAAATGTTTGCTCTGACCCCAGATCGAATTTTATGGTAACTAGACCTCAAAAAAGCTTAACATAACAATCCAATAGCAAGCAAGGTCAAGAAATCTCCAAAATGTTGTGCATCTGTCTCACATTATCAAATCTCTGTATTGCCTTTTGGGCTGTCCACTGCACCAAGAGTGCTTACAAAGTGTCTAGCCCCAGTAGTGGTCCACTGCAGACAGCAGGTTATCCACATTTTTCCTTTTTTATATGATTTACTTATTTGTACAGAGTCTTTTCCCAGTTGTCAGGAGTCCTTAGCAAAGGTATTTTCCATCCTAGAACATCTGAGATTTTAAATAAATATGCAAAACTCCTCCGTCACTCCATTACACAGGATTGCTTTTCTATGGTGCTTACTAAACACTGTGCCTCAAAAGGCTTTTCTTCCACAGGAGAAGGTGGATTTATATCCGGAAATCTTCCTGAATTTTTTCAAACCAGTCTCAAGCAATAGTCAGAGAATTTCTCAAAATATTAGGCCTTATGTCTTCTATGATTCCCATTATTCCATTTACCAGGTTACATATGAAAATGATTCAGTAGTACCTCAAAAATATGTGGGTCCAACATTCTCATCATGGGCTTTATCAAGTTCGAACTACATTGGTGGAGGGATCAGAGGGCTCACAATCCAGGTCTCCATTTCTCTCCACCCACACCAACACAATCTGCAACAGTTGATTCCTTAGATTTTGCTCGAGGAACAGTTTCAATGGAGGTAAAAGAGCAAGGACTGTCTAACAGTTCATACAGATCAAAGCCCATCAGTATCAAATTATTGTTGGTATTTTGATCCATGCCATAATGTCTAGACATCATCTCTGGGGCCCAGTCCCCTTAAAGATCATGACAGTCAACACCATTGTGATGTGATATGTAACCAAACAAGAGGGCACCAGATCATACCCTCTGTGACGGCTTGCCATAATAGCATGTGAGTTAGCTCTACAACACTCTTTAACTCTTCAAGCTTATTACATACCATCAGAGCAAAATATAGTGAAAGACAAGGTAAGCAGATCCTTAGCTGACCCTAACAAATGGAAACTCAATGAGGAGGTCTACAAGGGGTTGATCTAGATGTGGGGAACACCTCAAGTAGATCTGTTCAACTTCTTTTAAAACATACAACTAAACCAATTCTGTTTTCAGGACTCCCTTCAAGCAGATCTGGAAAACAGATTCTCTTTCATCACCCCGGTTGGAGATGTTCCTATTTGCATTTTCACATTTTCCAGTGATTTCCAGACTAATAATTCTGAAGGTTCAGACAGACTGCCCAGACATCATTGTAGTGGCTCCCTTCTGGCCCAGGCAAAATTTGTTCTCCTCTTATGGAATTGACAAGGGCACCATTACTACAGTTTGGATCTAATCACACTGACAAGGGAGTTTGATACCACCCAATATCATTTTAAGCACCACTTTCATGATGACGCAGCAGGTACTGATGCAGGAAGAATGTTTGCTACTAGAAAATCTTATATTGGCAAATGGAAGAGATTTCTAGTTGGTGCCTAACCAATAACCAGGGGCCCATCAGGGACTTTGTACCAGTAGTAGTGCTTAAATATTTGTGAGAGTTACTGCCTTTGGCCTCCCATAATGCCTCTATTAATGTACATTTTTCAGCCATTTTGGAGTGTTCACTCCATTTCTGTGTTTCTTTTGCTGTTTATTGTCAAACAGTTTTCAAAAAGAAGATTTATACTTTGACGCTTTCTTTGATGATAGTAGGTTCCTCCTCCCTCCTTGGGATATCAACTTTGTGCTAGAGGAACCTAGCTATGTCTTCCTTTTGAACCTTGCAATCAGGCTGATTTAACATGACCCATTCCATCTCCAAATTTTTAGATTGGAAACTAAAACAGATTTGGGGGAAGGAATCTCATTTATTAAAGGACTCCTGGGAATTTCTTAGTAAGGTTACCCAAGATCTATATAGAACAAATTTAATTTTTCTAACCATAGATGTGGTAGACCTGTTTTCCGTAATTCCTACGGAAACAGGGTTAGAATGGATTGAGGAGGCACTTTGGGAATGCCCAGGAATTTTGCACAATGATGTTATAATGATTACTGGTCTATTGGAGTTAGTATTGAAAAACAATTTTGTGTTTTATGGTGGTGAATATTTCCAACAGACCAGTTGGGTATCCATGGGAGCAAATTGTGCTCCAACCTATGCTGACATCATCATGGCAGTTTGGGAGAAAAAATTCATTCAAAACAGTGATTTTGCAAGTAATTGGATTCACTACTCAAGGTTTATGGATGATATTTGCATTTTTTGGATAGGCCCTATTGACACCATAGATTTATTCCTTTCTTATAAACACTACTACCACATTTCTAAAGTTTACACACCAGATTACTGAAGAAACAGTTAATTATCTGGATGTTACTATTAGTAAAGGTCCATCTGGGTTTACCTCTAAAGTATACAGGAAGCCCACATTTTCCAACAGCTATTTACATTTTTATAGTTCTCATCCAGGGTTTCAAAAGAGAGGAATTATCAAAGGGCAGTTTGTTAGGGTGTCACGCATGACATCACAGGACACACAGTTTGACCTTGAGTGTGACCAACTTTCTTCTATGTTTCTTGAAAGGGGTTATCCCACGTCCATGATTAATTCAGTTAGGGAAGAAGTTACTAAAGGAAGATCTACTAGGTTTAAACCTATTTTGGGGCAAGGGAATTTAGAAGTAGGGGTCAACCAGGGTACAACCACTTCGGTGTTTGAAAGTGATTACCTGCTTTTCATTACAGAATATAGTGCCAATGTTGGCAATCTTACCAACATTATTGAAAAGGAGTTTAAATCCTTCCAGGATTTAACCGACCTGAGTGGTCTTAAGGACAAGAGGGTTAAAACTGTTTACCGAAGAGGCTTTAATATTAAAAGAATTTTGGAGCAGGACATGCAAAATTTCCATTTGAGAGAACAAAAGAGGGGGACATACAAGTGTGGGCGGTGTTCCCAATGCAAATACATTTTAAATAAAGAAAATGTCTATCTGGAAGGTAGAAATAGAAAAATTTCTTCATTTAGATTTTATAATTGTCACTCATTTGGAGTTGTTTATTTGGCAGTGTGCCAGTCTTGCCAATCATTTTATGTCGGAAAGACAGAAAGACCACTTCGTAAGCGAGTGTATGAACATTACTATGATATACATAAAGGTTACACAAATAATGCACTTTATAGGCACACCACTATATGTAATGGAGCAGTATTTTTATTTTTCATTCTGGATTCTGTTTCCAAAGATGTTAGGGGTGGACCTTGGGAGGTTAGACTATCCCACAAAGAAACACATTGGCAGATTCTTTTAGAGTCTAATCGATTCCCAGGACTCAATGACACTATATCCATTGTACCATATTTAAAGCTCAAATCACAAAGGATTTGAATGTATTTGTGACTGTCTCATTTGGGCAGTACAGTTTATTGTATTGTTTTTATAAAGGTAGAAAGATGTGTATGTATTCCTCTATTTAAACCAATAGTTTTTATATTTAAAATATATACATTATATAAAAGGCATTAATTTTTGTGGTTAATAAAATTTTAAACATGTATTAGTATGTCTGCCATTCAACACATCGTTTTGTTGTTTATGAATTTTAAAATGTATGCAGTGTTTTTAAACATTTTTAATTGGTGCTTTAAATGTGGGCAATTAAATTAACTATAATCATTTCTTGTCAATTACATACTAATTGCATTAGTATTTAAGGTTGCTTAATACTGGATTTGAATGTTTCTGATGAAGTCATATCATTGACGAAAAACGTGTACTTTGGCTTGTGGCGTTTAAAAATAAAATCTTTTCTTCCTTTGGAGCATTTGCCTTATTGTGAGCTGTCTTGCACCTTGTGCCTGTTGGTGTTTCTGCATACCGGACTTTCGTTTTGGTTTTGTGGTTAGTTTGGAGTGTTCTATTGACTTTTGACTTTCTTAAAGGCATCCTTCACATTAGGCCTCCCAGGAATCTATTCCTCCTTCCTGGAACCTTCATTTTGTTTTTGAAAAACTAACTCAGACTCCTTTTGAGCCTGCAGCTTCAACTTCCTTGCAACGTTGTACATGAAAGACTGTTCTTCTTTTGACCCTTAGTTCAGCTAGATGTGTGTCTGAGCTTCAGGCACTTAGAGATATCCCTCTTTTAGTTTTTCATAGGTTCCAGGTGTCTGTTTGAAATATTTCTTCTTTTATGCCCAATATGGTTAATGAATTGTCTCTTAATCAGTCTATTAATTTGCCCACTTTCTTCCCTTCTCCACAGTCTGCCATTGAGAAGGTACTTCACACCTTGGATTTCCATAGGCAGTTCTGATATTTGGATAAGACTGAGGCTATTTGCAAGTATAAGCAACTTTTTATTTCCTTTCATCCTAGATCTCTAGATTTGGCTGTTTCTAAACAAACAATTTCTTCATGGATTTCTGAGGCAATTTCTTTTTGTTACTTCTTTCATAGGAAAAGCATTTCTACTTCTGTAAAGGCTCTTTCTACCAGGGCTGTGGCTTCCTCTGGTGTTATTTTCAAAGGATTGGATACCAGTTCCATCTTTGAGGCTGCTACTTGGACTTCTGTTGATACTTTTACTAAACATTACAAGCTGGATGTGGTTTCCAGGGCTAGATTTTAATTTGCAAGGGCTATCCTGCATGGCTTTTTTGAGGGCAGTGGTGGGCTTTCCTCCTCTCAAGTTTTTTCTTGCACTTTTGTACTCTCCCTTTAGTAAGGAATACTGCAACAGTGACATGGAAGGACATACTACAGTTGTGTAAATTCTTACTATAACAGTAGATGTCCTTCCCTTCACTGTTGCAGTATTCCCTCCCTCCTACCCCTTTTCTTTTTCTTTATTTTCTTTCTGGATGCACGTGTTCCTCCTTTTCTACTTGGACTGTGGTTTCTCCTGGGGCTTTTCAGTTCTGAGGTAGGTACATCCACACATCACCTTTATGCCCTACACCGTGAGTGAGGAGCATACATGTGACATACAAAGTCCTTAAAAAAACTAAGGTTTTGGTATGCTGGACAGGTGTTGGACTACCCTTGGGAGGGGTTCCCTTTAGTAAGGAATACTGCAACAGTGAAAAGAAGGATATCTATTGTTATGGTAAAATTTTGCACAGGTTTACTTTCTTGTTCCTAGAAATGCCCTCTTAGGGCTCAGTTTCCTTCGCTCAGTTGGCATGAAAGGTCTGAAGGGGTTGGCACCTAAACCTGTCTTTTACTCAGCTCATTTTGAGCTGACTAACAGTTTGGGTGTATTAAAGGTGCTCTGAAGCTTTAAAACCTGGCCTGCTGTTAATAGCTTATACAGTATTTACAGTCTTGGCTTTCTAGTTACCAAGCATCTATTTAAGCTATAGCTTTTATTCCAGAATGCTTCTCATCCCAAAGAAGGAGTACTGTTGGAGACCAGTTTTGGATCTTTCTTCTCCCAATCTTTTTGTAAAGATTCCAAAGTTCAAGATGTTGACTCTTCAAAAAATGTTTGCTCTGACCCCAGATCAGAATTTTATGGTAACGTTAGACCTCAAAAAAGCTTAACATAACAATCCAATAGCAAGCAAGGTCAAGAAATCTCCAAAATGTTGTGCATCTGTCTCACATTATCAAATCTCTGTATTGCCTTTTGGGCTGTCCACTGCACCAAGAGTGTTTACAAAGTGTCTAGCCCCAGTAGTGGTCCACTGCAGACAGCAGGTTATCCACATTTTTCCTTTTTTATATGATTTACTTATTTGTACAGAGTCTTTTCCCAGTTGTCAGGAGTCCTTAGCAAAGATATTTTCCATCCTAGAACATCTAAGATTTTAAATAAATATGCAAAACTCCTCCGTCACTCCATTACACAGGATTGCTTTTCTATGGTGCCTACTAAACACTGTGCCTCAAAAGGCTTTTCTTCCACAGGAGAAGGTGGATTTATATCCGGAAATCTTCCTGAATTTTTTCAAACCAGTCTCAAGCAATAGTCAGAGAATTTCTCAAAATATTAGGCCTTATGTCTTCTATGATTCCCATTATTCCATTTACCAGTTTACATATGAAAATGATTCAGTAGTACCTCAAAAATATGTGGGTCCAACATTCTCATCATGGGCTTTATCAAGTTCGAACCACATTGGTGGAGGGATCAGAGCGCTCACAATCCAGGTCTCCATTTCTCTCCACCCACACCAACACAATCTGTAATAGTTGATTCCTTAGATTTTGCTTGAGGAACAGTTTCAATGGAGGTAAAAGAGCAAGGACTGTCTAACAGTTCATACAGATCAAAGCACATCAGTATCAAATTATTGTAGGTATTGTGATCCATGCCATAATGTCTAGACATCATCTCTGGGGCCCAGTCCCCTTAAAGATCATGACAGTCAACACCATTGTGATGTGATATGTAACCAAACAAGAGGGCACCAGATCATACCCTCTGTGACGGCTTGCAGTAATAGCATGTGAGTTAGCTCTACAACACTCTTTAACTCTTCAAGCTTATTACATACCATCAGAGCAAAATATAGTGAAAGACAAGGTAAGCAGATCCTTAGCTGGCCCTAACAAATGGAAACTCAATGAAGAGGTCTACAAGGGGTTGATCCAGATGTGGGGAACACCTCAAGTAGATCTGTTCAACTTCTTTTAAAACATACAACTAAACTGATTCTGTTTTCAGGACTCCCTTCAAGCAGACCTGGAAAACAGATTCTCTTTCATCACCCTGGTTGGAGATGTTCCTATTTGCATTTTCACATTTTCCAGTTATTTCCAGACTAATAATTCTGAATGTTCAGACAGACTGCCCAGACATCATTGTAGTGGCTCCCTTCTGGCCCAGGCAAAATTTGTTCTCCCCTCTTATGGAATTGACAAGGGGCAATTACTACAGTTTGGATCTAATCACACCGGACAAGGGAGTTTGATATACCCAATATCATTTTAAGCACCACTTTCATGATGACGTGCAGCAGGTACTGATGCAGGGAAGAATGTTTGCTACTAGAAAATCTTATATTGGCAAATGGAAGAGATTTCTAGTTGGTGCCTAACCAATAACCAGGGGCCCATCAGGGACTTTGTACCAGTAGTGCTTAAATATTTGTGAGAGTTACTGCCTTTTGGCCTCCCATACGCCTCTATTAATGTACATTTTTCAGCCATTTTGGAGTGTCTACCCATTTCTGTGTTTCTTTGCTGTTTATTGTCAAACAGTTTCAAAAAGAAGATTTATACCTGACGCTTTCTTGATGATAGGTTCCTCCTCCTCCTTGGGATATCAACTTTGTGCTAGAGGAACCTAGCTATGTCTTCCTTTGAACCTTGCAATCAGGCTGATTTAACATTCATTACCTGGAAAGCTACTCTTCTAATTTTTCTGACATATTTGCAAGTTCTTATGCTATCGTGATGGGAAAATCCTATCTGGTTTTCCATAGAGACAGTATCACTCTGCATGCAAGCCCCTCTTTTTTGCCCAAGGTTGTTTTAGAGTTCTTGTTGAATCAAGCCATCACTCTCCTAGTATTCTACCCAGAACAGAAAAATGGTAGAAAAGATTCTACACACTCTGGATGTTCATAGGCAGCTGAGGTACTATCCTGAAAGAACTAAATCCTTTAGGAAAGCTAACCAGTTCTATGTTACCTATTCTGGGACCAAGAAAGCTCAGCCCCTGTATAAACAAACTGTTTCCTGGTGGTTGTCATCTGCTATTGTTTTTTTCTTCTCTCACCATGGAAAATCCATTGCAAGCAATGTTAAGGCACATTCTACTAGGGACTTTACTTCTACAATGACATACTGGAAAGGAGTGGACTGTAGAAGCATTCTAGAGGAAGTAACTTGGCCTCTGGAGCTAACTTTGCTAAACCGTTCTCCAAGGGCACCTGCAACCTTATTCTGCCTCTTCAACACTCTGTTTACTACAGGCTTTGTGACAACATCACACTTTACTTGTCTTGAGTCTTGTTCCATTCTTTTTTTTGATAATTTTCATATTTATTTCATTATTGTCATTACTGCCGCAAAACAGCACAATATAGCAAAGCCATTTTTAATGGAATAGATTTCTTACTACAAAGTAATATAGAACCCTCATTTTTACAAAAGGCTTGCAGTTGAGAGCAACTGGCAAATACAGTCCAGCAAGTTAGGCCTTGTTATGGCCTCAGAAAACTCTATCTGTTTGCAGGTTAGTGAAATAATTAATTTTGTTTGTATGCATAGGACTGAGTCTCTAATGGGAGAAGCTAAGTAATTTTTTAACACTTTGCTGTATTCCGGGACAGATGAGTGTGTACAACTTTGGAAATTTCAACAGTTATATATTGGATCATATTCAAGACCAGGTTTTCCATCCCTAAAATAGAGCACATGGTTCCACTTTCTGGATGAGGGGTAATTTCATTCCTCTCTAGCTTTTTCATCCTACCAGCAGTTACTCTCAGAAGTGATTTTGTATGAGTTTTGGTTCGTGTCCATTTGTCTTTCTTACAAACCTTTTTTATGTTTATTATGCTTACATCTGTTAATTCAGTATGGTTATTGACATTGAGGAATACAATATCGAAAAATAAACTCGAAACTGGTAAATCTCAAAAACAAAAAAGTCCCAAACCTACATTGAACCAAAAAGGAAAACAAATCCTTCCCTTTCCTTCTTGATCATGGCGAAAAACGAAAACCTTTACTGCACCTGTACTGTCTTAGCCATTCGTCCTAATCCTAAACTTAATGCTAACCCTGCCACTGCCTGTAATCCCAATCCTGCATATTACTTTATGAAAAACCCTTTTCCTTACAGTATCTCTACACAGCATGCGTGCATGCACACACACACACACACACACACACACACACACACACACACACACACACACACACACACACACACACACTCATCCATAATGCCAAAACATTTTTGCGTTAGTAAACAAATCCACTGACCTGCATGTAAACAAACCTTGTACATCATACAGAACATCGATTTCCCAGCATCGACTTGATTCTTTGGTGTATGATATAGAGTCACCCCAGACTGAACCCAGAGAAGACAGAAATATTGCTAGTCCATGAAACAATCTATCATGCATTCCTTTCCTTTCTGCTTTTGTTATTCATAGAGGAATTGATGGGAATCTGTTTCATCCCAGGCAGTTGATCTCAGATAGCAGACTCACTCTAGTGGACCAAGTCTCCCCTTTTTTTTAGGTTACAATATTTCTGTCTTAAAAATTTCAGCCCAGGTCAGGACATTTATTCCATATGCAGACTTCGCAATACTGATTCATGTACTAGTGTCAACTAGACTTGATTACTGCAGGACCCTTTACACTGAGCTGATGCATGGCGATCTCACCATCTGCACTGTGTGCAGAATTTGCCAGGCAGATTTATGTGAGAAGCATTTCATTCTTGTCATATTATTCCCTTTCAGTGTGATCTGGTCTCATTGCTGGTCACTGCTAGATCAAAGTTTATGACCATCTTTAAAGTATATAGCAAGTTATGATTTTGTCCACTCTTGAGAAGCTTTACCATCTGTGTTATGATTTTGTCCAGTTTTGAGAAGTTTTGCCATCTGCATTTATTCACTGAATATCTGTCTTTTGAGAAGTTTGAATTATAAGCTTTCGGTCCTTTTGTTTACAGAACCTCCATGTTCCAGACCCTGGTATCTTTAATTTACCAGCTATAGGCAGGACAAGGAAGTGTGGGCACTGTAACCAATGCAACAATATTTATGAAGGGGAATATATAGTTAAATCCACCAATTTTTAAGGCTAAGTTACAAAGTGGTAATTGTGTCACTAAAGGTGTGATGTATATTGCAGCATGTTCAACTTGTTCCAGTTTTTATATCGGAAAAACAGAGCATTATTTTATAAAAAGAATTTACGAACACCAAGTCGGGTGACAACACACTGTACAAGCACTCTTTAGTTTGTGTCACATTCAAAAAGTTCCACTTTGCTAATATTGAGAGATTTACTATTAATCCTAGAGGAGGTAGTCAGGAGACAGAGAGTTATACTGGCAGTTAAAATTGAATGCCATGAACCCACACAGGTTAACTAATGTGACAGTAGTCCCAGTTTTAAAAATGAGAGCAGCGATATGAAATTGACAAGGTATTCATTTATGATATACATTTCATATATACACACATATACTTTTTCAGGATGTTTTACGATATTTTTAAATATATATTTTTATATATGCATTTATACATTTGATGTGCATTTTCTGTATATTTAATGTTTAAGTAATTATTTTCACAAGCATAGTCAGGGTTTATCTTTCTTGTGTCTGTTTAACTTCCACACCATTTAATGATTTGTGATAAGTTATTTCATTTGAGAGGTTGAACAATTAAGTGGATAACTTTTTTGACCAACAAAATAGCTTAAGTATGTCTGAGGGAATGGTATATATTGAGGTTTCAGTTGTCTCTGTTCAGTTCTGATGAAGTTCCTGCAGCAGAAGGGACGAAAGTGCTTAACAATTTGTATTATTATGTAAAGCACATTAAAGTGGATTATTTTACTTAAATTCCTGGTACCATTATTTGGGATACAGTGGGATTCCTCTGCACATCTTAATTCAGTCCCTCTGCAAATTACATCTCGAAACATCTACTAAAAGACTACCTAAATAATAAGTGGTTCTGCTCCTGCACTACCCTGGGCTGAAATAGCCCATCCCTTCTCTCCCAACCCCCTTCCCACTGGCATACGTCTTACTAATTCCTTCTCTCTGAACATAGTTAGTCTATTTCTTAGATAAACGACAAATATAATTGTGCATAGGCTATGTTGTCTAGTCATCTCTTGTTCCAAAGACTAAACTCAATGTTCATTGTCATCTTTATGAATTGCAGCTTGCAAATTCTTTAACTATTGATAATGTTTTTTTTTTCAGCTTGTTATATCTGTCCAAATATTTGCACTGTGTTTACTGTATGAACTGAACTGTGCCATGAGTTGTACAATACATACCCCCGGGCCGTGACTGCTGTTGTTAGACCAAAGTAACAAAGCCAGATTGGTTTAGTGAACACACAAGTGGGTAATTTCCTTGTATTTTAGTATATTTTGTTTGTCTTGTTTTGTAGATTTCGTGAATGTATACAGTTTTAAGAAATATGTTTTAAGGGAAGAGCGTTGATGGGAACTACCATGGGAGAAGACCATTCATAATGCTGTTGTTGGGGAATGAATGATGCATTTGTCATTCAAAAAGATGTTTTTTTTCCCAAAATTTCTGAGTATGCTTTGCTCGTACAAACTTTCAAGACATGTGCCTAATATGAGCAAATTCTCCTCTAAAAGGAAAACAGAGTTAACACTGTTTCACTAATGTATGCAGCTACTTCAAATAAGTAGCAGAAAGTAGACGCTGTCCCAGAGCAGCAGTTCAATATTAATGTACCATTCAAGACAATTTATTGCATTTTATTGTTCCAGCTCTTCATGATGCCTCTTTATCCGTGTACAGAAATTATTGCCACTTCAACTAAACCAAAGAAGAAACCACAAACGGCACTTTTGCTGCTTTGCGGAATTCAACATGCTTGATAATCCTAAACTACTTACCCAATAACAAATGCTTTCTGTCTCATCTAAGCTGCTTCTAAGAACATGCAGCATTCTTCAGCTTCCAAAAACATGGATTACAGTATTTCTTCTGCTTCTAATTGTTGAATGCATGTTTGAATTCTAGCCAGATTTCCCAAATGCAGGAGTCTCTACAATATGCTGGGTTTTCACAGCCCAAAGCTTAGCTTTTTAAATTCTTTATCTACTTATTAATAATACGTATACACTGCTGCTCACAATTTCAGATGACGCCAGTGTTTTTCATGCAGATTCTGACTACTCAGACATTCCTTCTTTGGCACAAATGAGTTAGAAAAAAAGAAAAAAAAACTTTAGTTTCCTAGTGGAGTACATAGTTTATTTCTATTGAGTAAAATAAACATATTCAATTTTAAGATAATAAACATCAACATTTGGCATACACAATCAAGAAACTGCAATGTGAAAATTCTAATTCTCCCCTGAACATTAGTAGAATGGAAACACAGTCTGTCCGGACAAAACACTTGAATTAGGAATGTATTTCAGACATTTAATTTTATGAGTTGCTGGGATTTTTGAACAATGGGACTCTACAGTTTCTGGAGCATTTAGTTAGTAAAATGTGTTCTTTAAAATAAAGATACCCAAGTAAATAACATCAAATGCTGCATTGTTTGGGTTTAAAGACTTGAGGTTATAAAAGAATGGCAATTGTTACATTTTGTTACATTGTATACAGAAACGTTGTTCTATGTGATGCCTTAAAAATGACAGAGTAGCCACTTCAGGTTTGCAAGA